>NC_064289.1:41389017-41529789 GCF_019186545.1 Solanum stenotomum | reverse complement strand
TATTCAATAATATCAAGAGACATGCTGTCATAATCCAACACTTTCCCGAAATAAGGTCTAAGGCAGGAATTATAGAAATTTAGCATGCTCGACACCCGAACCCCTCCATACTCAAGCAAATCAATAAACAATTGCCTAAACATGCTCAATCTCACGAGAGAAAACCATAGCCTACCTGAAAGCCGATCACGCGTGCTCCAACTCACGGTACCGGATCTTTTCCTCTCCGAACGGTCTCCAAATGCTTCCCCACTAACAAAAGGTTAAACACCTCGTCATTACGAATATATTGACACTAAAATTATATTTTTCGGAGACGGACCCAAAAATCGGGTCTAAAACGGGATTGTGGGGCCCACAATTAGAATCTCGAAATCGAATCCGTGGAAACGTCCCAAATACCTTACTAAACTAATACCCCAAAATTTAGCACAAACAGATGCTTAAAACACCGCAAATCAGCCACAACAATTAAAAGTAGCAGCCCCTAGATCACCAATTTCCAGAAAAACGAGACCCTTTCAACCCAAACAGATTATACCACGACGATCCTTGTGAAAAACTCTACAAGTTAGCCTCAAGAATAACTCAAAACGGACTTACGATGATTAAGATCTCACATTTCAAAATTCAACAACAAAACAATCCGGAAATCACCCCTGGCAGTGGCTAAAAATCGATTTCTTACCTCAAATGAAGCCTCCCCTCGCGTTTCTGAGATCACCGCTAGATTCCCCTCGAAATTCTCTTGAAGTTTGCCTTTTGAATCACTTAATTTGGACTTAAAATGAAGGAGCAATCTTAAGTTGAAGTTGGATGAAAAATATGGACGAAATTCGTCCTAAATTCTGGAAATTTCCAGATTCCCACTCCTCTGCCACGTCACCGCCGCGTCAAAATTCTACAACCCTTCAAACTTAAATTTCGATGTTTCGGACTCGTTCGAAGTCAGAAAAATACTAACCTTATATGGAATCTGATTGGAAACGATATTTCGAACACAACGGTGAAGGCGAAATTTCCATTTGGAGCTCGCTTCGATGAAAAGTGGGTCCCACACCCAGTATCATTTTGAACCAGATTCCACAATTGCCATCTAAAGCCTCGGGAAGTGAACAAAAGGTCGTTCTAGACCAAAATCAATATTCCGAAGCTAACCTAGCTGTCAGAATTTTCATCTGAGCACGACTTCCAAGAAGGTTGACCAAAGTCAACTTTTCAAGTCATTACACCACCTAGCTCATCATGTATTGAAGTTATGGTCGTTTGAAGTTGACTCAAAACTCACAATTTAAGACTAACTTGCAAAATTCTCAACTTCACTCTTTCCAATTTAGTTCTTTCACAAATTTAACTCCTTCTAAAACCGAGGTGTTACATTTTGGGGTAAGATTCCTTCATAATAATGACTCTATTAGTTCTAGTTTATACATATATGCAAACAGAGTATGCTAATTTTAGAGGTCCACAAAATATATTGATTTGTAGACTTTATTAAGTCCAATTATCAAATGTTGCTTAATTTTAAATTTTGAAGTATCAATTTATTTATTGTGATGATTAGTGTTAACCTCTAGTTGCTTTATCTTCAAATTACACTTTAAGAAATATGTTTTTTTAACTAGCAATTAATGAAGTTAATGCTGAAAATCAATTTGTTGGTCTTCTAATAAGTAAATAATTCTTAAAAAAAATTAGTTGAAAAATAACTCTCAGAGTCACCTATTAAGATCAGTTTTGTTTCATTAAGTAAAGGTAAAAACTTGTATATGATCTTTTGAAGTGTTATTATGATTAAATTTATCAGTGCTGTTAATAACAAAGTGATGATATTTTAAAGGTTCAAGGCTGAATTTTATTTTATTTTGAACTATATATAATGTTATTGATTGAGGATAAGACAGTGCATTCAAGTTTCATCGCACCAAAAGGAGAAGACATCAATTAAAGTTCTAATGCACCATAATGATAATAGTTTGAATTCAAGTCCCATCATATTTTGACCTAAAACATCTTTATATGGATAAGACAATGGTCTAAAGTCACATTGCAATATATTGATGATATAATGATTACTGAGTAAATCGATATGCTCTTGATAAAAATAGTGAAGCCCGTCTCATTGAATATGGCTCCATTTTTTGAAGTGAATGTGATAGCAATAGATTAAAATTCTTAAAGATGACATGATAATTCTGTGATTAAACATATGAATATGGACGATAAGAGGCAAAATAATAATAGTCATCATTGTGATAATTATTTTAAAAAATAATATTATGAGTTCTTAAAATGGTGCATCAAAGAGTGAAGGTAATTTTTGTCATCAAATTTGATATGAAAGGTATTGGGCATGCGATTGTTGTGCAAACTAATTTCATTTTATAAATCCTTCATCAAAATAAGGAAATATAATGTGGTGGTGCACTTGTCATTTCAAAAGTGATGTTGAGGTCTGTCATGTAAATATGAAATTTTTTAGAGCATGGTAATGAACTTCTAATGAAAATTATGAAGCATACACATATGATTATAGTCAATTCTTTTAAGAGAATGCGACTTGTGCTAAACATCTTGAATGATCAATCATTCTTGAAAATGAATGTGTCAAGAGATGGTGAAAATTTTGAATAATGATTTGCTCATGTATAATTGAATAAATGTCACAATTCATCTCTACGGAATGTTTGAGAGAAAGAAAGAATTAAATTTTATTTTGATATAAATGGTCATTTGTCAAGTACTTTTAAAACATCACAAATATTGTAGTATGCTTTATTATGAACAACCAAAAGGGAAAAAGAAAAAAATAATTCCTGACCGCACAAATTTATCATTGATATGTACCTCTGTACGTCAAATATATTTTTCCAGGTATTGAAAAAGAAGAATAAGAAGATATTAATTGAAAAAGTAAATTAAGAAACAAGCTTTGCCTATAATGATTTTGACTATGATAATGATACAAAAAGTTTCTCCTTGAAGAAAATGTTCACCACATAGACAATGTTATGAAATGTGTGGTAGTATCTAAAGTTTTGTAGAGCATCAGTGAAGCAATGTTCTACTATCCAAAGAAATAAAATTACTTATGATATTGAAATTGTAGTAAGTCTCGAAAGAAACTTTTAAATTTTTTTAAAAAATAATCAAAGAAAAAGTTTATATTGAGACTGTAAAATATGAAAAGATTCAAGATCTTTATATTTCTACCATCAAAATAGGTTATAAATATTTACTATTAACATGCCTGCACGATGCACGGATTATATTCAAGAAAGTAATTATAATTTACGTCATAAATAAAGATCGAACATTAATTATACATTTCTCTATATGAAAAATAATTTATTTAAATTAGTATATCAATGAATGAAATTTTTAAAAAGCAATTTTTAGCACTTCTATAAAAAATTGAAGATTTTATGTCTGAATTTACGGTCAACATTATAAATTTTGACTGTTTAAACTAAATTGCACTATGTAAATTGGGGTAGGGAAAGTAATTATCTATGCAAGAAGAAAAATTCAACCAAGTACTATCTATGCAAATAACTCTACTTAAAATTTAATGCTAGAAATATGATGAGATTCTCAAAATTTTAAAAGTTATTTGACTTAAGAAAAAGATTTCATTACCCTATATTATGATACTTCTTGTTTTTTTTTATAAACTTGGCATTTTTTTTTCTCAAAATAAGGGAATGGTATGAGAAATTTTGATCACGAATTTATGATAGTGAGTAAAGCAGCTTAAATATTGATACAAAGAATATCTTTTAACCAAACAAATAGGTTTCTTAATATGCAAACTGTATATAGACAATTATTTTATACTAGGTAAATTACCCATGCTTCGCAAGGGATTGGACTTTTTTTTATTAAGCTTACATATGATCAGTCGGTAATATTCGTATTTTCGATACATACACTACACTGTCAAGAACATTTTATCTTAAGGTAAAGCGTTCCTCCAAAATCTTAAGGTGCTATATTTTTTTAATTTTCATTTTTGTTATACAAAAATTATGAGTCATAGAGATTTTAAGTATAATAAAGAAGTCTAAGAAAATCTCCCTGGAAATAGTTGGTCAGAAGTAATGAAAATTTTCAAATTCCAAGAAGTTATAAAGAATAACATCAGATGTTAAAAAAGAGACCAAAAAGCGTTGAACAACAACACTCCCAAGTAAAGTGGAACATCACGTCCATACAAGATCATAATTAACTAAATTCAAATGGATGACCTTGGACTCCTTTCTTATGAGCTGTAACACCTCACTTTTTGAAAGAACTAGAAATACTAGGAATTGGAAAGAAGCCATTTTTTTTTTTGGAAATAATCAAATTTGGAAAGTTTGACAAAGTTAAGTTAAGTATGAGTTTTGGGATGACTTTAAACGACCATAAATCCTAGCTCAGAAAGAGTTAGGTGTGCTACCAGATACTGTAGGAAATATCTTTGAATTATCTTTCCTACGCTATTGAGTTTGCTCAATTTTGAGTTTGTATGAAGGAGGTGTCCATTCTAAGTTGGGCTGTTTATATGAGGAAAGTCAAAACCGGATTTTAGAAGGGTATTATGGTCTTTTCACTACCCAATTAATTAAATTCATTTTTGGTAATTAAGTTGGGGACAAAACTGATTGGATTCAGTTTACGCTTCATAAAAATAAGTTAGGGTTTTGAGAGAAGAGAAAAGAAGAGGAGAAAAGAGGAGAGGATCAAGGCGTTCATCAAGGTTCTTGAGTTTTATCGCGGATTTTCGTCATGGGTTTGATCCCTAAGAGGTATGTAAGCTTTCATAGTGTTGGGTTTGTTCACCCACATGCCAATCATATTAATTTCAGCATTAAATTCGTTCTAGAAAAATGAAGGTTTGATGTTCTTGAATTGTATTCTTGAAATTGGCTTCCGCTTTTGAGTTAAGATGAGATTGATGAGTTATTGAGGAAATCGAATCGATTTTAGAGTTTTGTTTGATTAGATTTTGGGTACATGTATTGGGTATCTGAATCTAAAGAGAAATTGAGAAAAAGAATCGAATCTAGGCGAATTGGGGTTAGAAAATGAGAAAGAAAAAATCGGACAAGGAATAGGTACCAGGTCCGTGACGCGGACCTATTCCTTCAGTGTGAAAATTTTCTTTCCGCATCGCGGACATCACTGTTTCAAAAATTATTTTGACTGAACATTTAAATTCATCTCTGCGTCACAGACTTGCTCCCCAGACATTGTTTTTCAACCGTTTCTCATGTTTAACTATCTAAAAACACTCCTAAACATCACGAGATCTTTCCTATCACAAATCACAACTTTGAATTCATAAATCAAATTCAAGGTAGAGCTGAGAGTCAAGTTTTGAGAGTTCTTTCAAACATTTTTGAGAAAGTCCCTTTGAGTCCTTTTGAGGAGTCTTCTACAATTTCTAATAACTTGTTTCAAGACTCGATTAAGTGAGTATGAGAATGAGGAGAACGTATTCATGAGTCTACTTTATCATCACGAGATCCTTCATATCATGAATCATAACTCTTGAATTCATATTTCACATTCAAGAGAGAGTTAAGAGTAGAGTTCAAGAAAGTCTTTGAGTTCAATTGTGAATCCTTTGAGATCAACTATCGATTTGAGCTAAGTTTTGAGGAAGTAAGTTTAAGAATGAGAAGAATCAGATATGAGTTCCATATTGTTATGTAGACCCTCGAGTCGAGTTGTTCATACCCATAAATTCCTCATGAACTTTAAAAATTGAGTACATTTGAGAGAAGTAGTATATTCAGGTTCTAAGTCTTAAGTATTGAGTTCCTAACTCTTCTGAAATGATATTCCTAATCATGTAACTATTACATATTACCCATGAAGTCCTTGAGTTGAGTAGTTCATGCCCATAATTCTGCATGAACCATATGAGTCGAGAAATCTTAAGATGAAGAGTATCATTGAGTCCTTTAGTTGAGTTGTTTATGGCCATAATTCCGCATGAACCTTATGAGTTGAGCATTCTTGAAATGAGTAGTATCATTGAAGTTCTTGAGTTTCGAGTATCGAGTTCTTTGCATGGTTATTGAAAACCTTGAATTGAGTCGTTCACGTCCATCATTCGGCATGAAACTTATTTTGAGAAGTCTTCTTTTACAACTTTTTCTAAACTTATTTTAAGACTTGAGCACTTGAGTTGAGAAAGAGTAGAGTCAAGTTTATTTTCCTAAAAATGATATAAGGGAACTATGTATTCCCAAGAGTAAATGTTTTCACATTTAAAAGAAGAGGAAACTGAGATTTCCAAAAGAGTGTTAGCGCAGGTGGGTAACATCTCTTTTTAGAAAAAAGATTTTGAGTAATAATATGAAACCAGAGAAAGAGTTATGTTTTTAAACATATGAGCTGAGTATATTTTGGGAGTAGTATTGAGCACCGTTATGGGGGAGAGTTGATACAACTCACAGCCCCCATAAACCATGTAGCCAACGTGGGTAGAAAGGATCATACTTTTTAGATGATTCCTTAGTATTTTTTAGCACAGACTAGTGGATCCACTTAGTTTAGAGGTCTTATACCTTGGCAAAGTATAAGACTATTCTGGCAGCGTGGGTGAGACGATGTATCATCACATAGCTCATAATGATAGTTGTCGATTAGAGAAACTCCCCCAGAGTTATATTGTATTTTTATATACACACTGATTATTATTGTATTTTCCAATACATTGAGTTGCTATCTACAGTTTTACAACTTTCCATATATATTGGATCTTTTACCATAGCTTTATCCTTGAGTATCATGAGTTGAGTATTTCAAGTTGAGTATCTTGAGTTGAGTACCTTCGAGTTGAGTATCTTGAGTTTATCTGTGCTTCATTGTGTCAAGTAACTTATTGTTGAGTTTCACTGAGTTGAGAACCTTATTATTGAGTTGAGTATCTTATCCTTGAGTACTTCTGAGTTGAGTAAATTTGAGTAGTTTCGAGTATCCTTGAGTATTCCTTGAGTTGAGTAAGTTTGAAAAGAGATAAGTATGTTTCCTTTTTATCATGTTCAAGCTTATGTTATGCTTTAGAATTCCCCTTACATGCTCGTACATTCCACGTACTGAGCCATTTGGCCTACATCGTTTCATGATGAAGATACAAGTATTCAGGGTCATTAACATGAGCTTCTTGATACCACATGGAGTTCGAGTTAGCTATGGTGAGCCTCCTTGCTTCCGGAGGGTTCCACTTTTACCTCCAGTTATATCAGTTGTTAGGAGGTCATGGGTCTTGTCCCGACATCTATCTTTGTCATTTAGAGGTTTCATAAATAGACTGTAGAGTTTTAGAAGTTTTTTTATTTATTTTATTAAATGTTTTAAAGACTTAAGTTGCCTATTTTATGGCTTTGTAATTGAGTTCCATAAATTTTTATTCAGTTTTTAAGGTTTGTATGCTTGAGTTAGTCTTCCGCTTGTAGTCTATCAGGATGAGGGTTCGCTTGGGAACCAACAATGGTTCTCGAGTGCTGGCCACGTCCAAGGTGTAGACTTGGGTCGTGACATGAACCTCCATCAATCTCTTTTTTATTATTGTATGCCATATCAAGTATATGCTAAAAATTACCCAAAAATTGTTATTATCATAAATGTTTTTTTGTCATTGTCTCTATATAGTCATTACTATTTTTAAGGTTTCATATCATCGGCCCCAACTTTTTTGAATTAAACCATAGTTATTGTTATGGTTATAGTATGCAGTTACAAAGAATTAATGCAATTATAAACCAAGCAGTAGGTGGCATCTGAATGTTCACAATGGGATATTCTTAACCAAAATTTTGACACATAACATATTAAAATCTCACAGTATAATTTTGTGAGCAGTTGAACTCACAAATATCCAAAAGTAATAATAAAGACGAGCTTACTTTCCTAACAATCAAGAAGAAAAAGGCATGTTGCTTAGAAGTAATACCTAGAACCTGAAAAGTCAATGTATCAAAATATCTAACAATGAACCAAGTCTAAACATGAAGGGATACAACCCCAACTAATGTACTAATAACTAATAGAATAGTCTATGTCCAAAATGTGGACATAGAAGAAAGGAGAACTCATGGAAGCCCGAAAGAATTGGCTCACCCTTGAATTTGAATGACAATCACTGATCTCCTAAGCGCGGTCTGCAGTAGCCGCTTAAAGATGCCCTATACTCAACAAAAATAAGAGCAAATGCAGTATCAGAACACAACCACAGTGTACTGGTAGGATCACAGATCTATCCCACTAAATAAAACATACATAAGTCATCACAACAATATAATCACATGGATATAACAAACATATACAATATTATTGTAATGACCCTAAAAATGAACTAGTGAAACTAGAGCCTAACGTGTGTGCGTTTGTGTTTGCCATGAGTTTAGAAGTGGTTTTATGTTGTCCCGAGTCAAGGTTAAAGGGTTTTGGTGTTAAACATCAAGGTACGACTCCCCTTGGACCAACCTAGGGGTCCTTGAGGAGGACCCTAATTCTAACCCCTAAGACCCTTGAAACCTCAAGGAAGCCCCAAACTTGCTGGACCATGGAAGGGGACCATGCCCCGTGGGTCAAGGCCCCCAAGTGCAAGCCACAACCACCATTGACAGATGAGCTGTACTGTACGTCAACCCATCCATGGTCCATGGATGGGGGTCCGTCAATTGGACCTGGTTTGCTGTTAAGTGACACGGCCAAGCTAGGGGTGAATTGGTAAATTCACCCCAAGTCCTAATTAGTGTGGGGTCAATTATTTTAATTATTTTAAGGTATTTTAAGAGTATTAAAACATTAAAACACTCATTTAGAATTCATCTCTCAAATCAAAACCCTTCCCTCCTAAAAGTTCTCTCTAGAAACTCCATTGGAGATCAAGGTCAAGATCAAGCTAGGGTTGGGCATTTCAAGGTGTTTCTTCTTCAATTTTCGTGAGGAATCAATAGAATGGTATGGTGATCCTTTATATTGGGTTATTATTCACCCTAAAGTGAATTTCAAAGAAGTTTCAAAGGTTTCAAGTTCATGAAAAACCCTAGGTTTTACTCAATCTCATGGAATCTTGCATCAAACGTTTTCAAATGATAAATTATCATTATATTGATGTTTAATTGATGATTTAAGATGAAAACACTCTATGAAATCATGATTTCTCTCAATTTCTAAATTGTGCCTTTATGAAGTGGATTTGTTGATTATGAATGAATGTTGATGGATTTATGCCTAGATTAATTTAGATTGTTGAATTGTATCATCATCTATGCCTAATTATGGTGAATTGATGGTAAATTGAGGATTTGTGATCATATCCTTGAATGGGCAAGTTTGACCTAATTACTTGTTGAAGTGGAATTGTGTTAGGGATATTGATCCACTTGAAAGGTGGAGGTGTTTACTTACTATGTATATTGTGATCATGGCCTTGAAGGAATAGTTTGAGGAATTGAAGTATTATCATGATATTGTATATGTGAATGTATAATGTGAAGGATTTCCATGTGATGTCAATGATAGAATGATGATCATGTTTAGAAGCTAATTGTGTTAGGATTGAATGTAATCTCTCTATTAACACTCATGAATGTTGATGGTGGCATGTGAAAGTTTCTATAAGGTGATGCTGTATATCTTGAATTGGTAGGTTTGTGCATCCTTTTCTTATATTGGTGAATGTGATCATGAATGAAGTATCTTGAATTGGTAGGCTTAGACATCCTGTTCTTATATAATGAATGTCTCATGTCTTAATGTCTTGGATTGGTAGACCTAATGTTGGTAGCCTTTTATAAATGGATGAATGAATGTTTAGAATTGGGAGAATTATATTGGTAGCCTTTCTATAAATGTCTAATGAAGTATTCTAGGCTAAACCTTGGATTGGTAGACTTAATGTTAGTGGCCTTTCAGAAGGAGTGTAGGTGCTAGTATGAATGTAACACCTTGGACTGGTAGACCTATTTCTAATGGCCTTTTCTTGTGTGTGTGTTAAACCTTGAAGTGGTAGACCTAATGGTGGTGGCTTCCTTCTTGTGAGAAATGATGGACTTAGAGATAGTAGACCTAATAGTGGTGGCTCTCTCTAGGAAAGTTAATGAGCTATCCTTAAAGTACCTTAAAACGGTAGGCCTATTGGTGGTGGCCCTTTCTTGGGAAAAGTAATTTGGGTTGGTAGGCCTAATATTGGTGGCCCACAATAGTACACTAATGTTAATGAAACTACTCTATGGGAATGTAGTCTAAGCACTGAGAGGATATGGTTAGATGGAGGTTCTCCTAATGTTAGGTCGGATCTCAATGAACATCTTTTATATCCCATAACTATGTGCCCACATAGGTCCTAGCTAATGTATCCACCTATGCTAGATGAACCTGTCTTCCTTCGGCAAGGAGATCACCTCTTTTGAGTGTGGGGCAGAACACCGGATTCCATGTCTAGCTTTCATGTCTTTGTCGGTTAAACGCTTATTCCCATCACGTGAGATGTGCACTCTAGTTACTTGATAGGTACTACAAAGTGTCGGTAGTTGTATGGGATGCTATCTATACATTGCATGAGTAGGCTTTGAAGGGGCTATAGTGAGTTCTCTAAGTCTTAATGACTAAATGTATGAAGTCATTTAAATGTATGAATGTGTCCAAAATGAACCTAATGAAGAATGTTGGCTTAAATGCTTAGATGTAAAGATGCATGTTATACTTGGATTGTATTCTAAGCTACTTTCTTGTCATGACTTATTGTATATGAATGTGCCTTGTCTATGGTGACTTCAAAGGAGTACCTAGTATGAGTTGTACTATGGGATGCTCCATTCACATTGCACAAGTATGACTTACAGTTGTCTTAGATGTTGGTTTTAATTTGATGATGTGATTCATGCAATACTTATGTCTCTTAAATGCTTTATTGTGTAAAGGTGGAAAGGATGAATGGTAAGTTCGCTTTTGGTGACCTTAAGTGGTACCTTAGTGTGGGTGGTGGTATGGGATGCTACCTATACATTGCACAAGGTATAGCTGGAGGGTTACTTGATGTGGAGGCTCAAGGTAGAGGTAAAGGGTTATATGTGATCTTGTTCTAATGTGAGATGGTGACTTGTATGTTGGTTGTGACTTATATTATGACTCTTTTAGTCATGTTCATGAAGTTTTACTAAATGTCATAAAAGCATGATTATCAACAAAATGTCCCCTTTTTAAGTAAGTTTTTGCAGGGTCATCACACTTAGTACATTTTTGGGAGCTAACCCATATTCTTCTTATTTTTAACTAGAAGTGTAGGTTCCGGCAAGTGATTGATTCTAGCTTGGATTGAAATGCTTGGATAGAATTTTCCTCCAAGACTTGGTATGTCCTCATAGATTGAGGACAAAGACTTTTATTGTTTCTAGTTCTTTCTTATTTTGAGACTATTGTTAAGATTTGATTGTAAAGGGACGTGACCCTATATTGTTAAAGTTTGTATAAGATAGCCATGTGAGACTTAGTCTTCTGCTGTGTCTTTTGAAAGATTTCTATGAGTATTGAAGGTTTTGAATCGTATGGTTTTAAATAAAATGTTTTAATTCCGTACAATTTATATTGTCTATGCAATGAATGAGCTATGAGGCTTGTATTAGAACCCTTCGCGGTTGAGTACGCCGTGTTGCGACTAGGGGGTGCTCTCAGGTCGTGAAAAACTTGGTATTAGAGCATAATATTTTGGAAATGGTTTTTAGGATCAATGTCTCACAAGCCATGTCTAGTAGAGGCTTGTTCATCGGTGTGAGTCACGACACATCTATGAGCGAGAGGCTATAGGACGTTAGAAAGTTACACTTCTTTCATATTCTTGAAGTCGTACCTTAGAGTTTATCTCTATAAGTGTCCTTTTCCTAATTCTTCTCTTGTGTTTATAGGATATGAATACAAGAAGGACGCCTGCAAGGAGAGTGGAAGAGGAAGTAGTGAATGAGGGAGTTCCTCCCTAAGGTGATCAAGGTCCTTAAGGTGACCAAGTGCCTCAAGAAAATGAAGTTTTGGTGGTTCCCCCGAACATGACTAATGAAGAGATTAGGACGGCTTTTCTACCCCTAGCCCGAGCCATGACAACTCAAGTGAATAGAGGTATGAGGCCTAGGGTGAATGCTAATGAGAGTACCATGACCTCAAGATTGAGAGACTTTGTGAGGATGAATCCCCCTATCTTTCTTGGTTCTAGAGTGGGAGAAGATCCCCAAGAATTCTTTGATGAAGTTTATAAGATAGTCAATGCTATGGGAGTATCTTCTAGGGAGAAGGCGGAGTTGGCTTCCTACCAATTTAAAGATGTGGCCCAAGTGTGGTTCACTCAATGGAAAGCCAATAGGCTGGTTGAAGCGGGTCTTATAGAACATGAGGGGTTTAAGGGAGCTTTCCTTAGTAAGTACTTTCCCCATGAGAAGAGGGAGGTAAAGGTGGAGGAGTTTATAAACCTTAGGCAAGGTAATATAAGTGTGGAGGAGTATTCCTTGAAGTTTACCCTATTGTCTAAGTATGCTCTATCTTTGGTGTCTAACCCTAGAGATGAGATGAGTAGGTTTTTTACCGGTGTATCCGACCTAGTTATGGAAGAATGCTGTACGACGATGCTCCATGATGATACAATTATCTCTATACTTGTTGTGTATGCTCAATCTATAGCCGAGTCCAAACATAAGAGGGTGAATAAGGATTTGAAGAGAGGTAGATCCGATGAGCAAGGTCAACCCAGGTTCAAGAAGAGAGCTCCTAACCAAGATTCTTCAAGTGCTCCTAGGTTAACCAAGATAGAGGTACTGGACCTCCATTTGCTAAACCTACTTGTCACAATTATGGAAAGAAGCATCATGGGAAGTGTCTAGCCGGTACTAGTGAGTGCTATGGTTGTGGAAAGAATGATCACCAAGTGAAAGATTGTCGTACTCTTATGGCTAGAGGAAGGGAGGCCAAACAAGCTTCCCTTAATGGCCCAAATCTTAATGCTCCAAAGAAGAACCGTTTTTATGTGCCTCAAGCTAACAAGGACAGGGGAGCTAATCCGGATGAAGGTATCGGTAAGTTATAGTTCCTTTTTGTGGTGATGAGATCCTTATGTTGTTTCATGATAGCCTTAGTTGGGTTTTCTCCTAAGTGGGGGATGGTATGTTGAATAGTAAGGTTGTTGAGAGTGTTGATATCCTTATATCTTCCCTTCTATTCCTATTCAAGCTTGAGACCTAGAGTTCCTTGTAGCTTGTTTCATGTTTTGGAGTCTTGTGTGAATTTGAGTTTCCATAGTCTCTTTATGTTGTGCATGTTCTAGTAGAATTCTTGTTTAAATGAGAAAAATGAGTTTTCAAATTGTGCTCCTCATGTTAATATGCATCTATGATGAGTTGCCTAAATACTTCATGAGTTGACTTGTTGAGCATGCCTAAATGTGTTGTTATGAAGAAGTTACATAGTGTGCTTTTATGAGAAAATTGCATAATGTGCTAAATGATGTTATGATTGAGCATGATGTGATTTAGGGAAGGAAGTTCCTCCAATGAAATGAGAAATGTGAAGTTATGATGCATAATGAGACTGTAGATGTAGTTCCTACCTTATTGTTGTGTTTTGAGCTTATTGATGTAGAGTTGATGTTTCCTCGTAGTTGTGTGCATTTATATTGATGCTACATGCATGATTGTGGGGTGCTAATCTTGAGTCGTTACCCCTTGATGTGTTTAAAGTGTCATTCGAGGACAAATGTTCTTAAGTGGGGGATAATGTAACGACCCTAAAAATGAACTAGTGAAACTAGAGCCTAACGTGTGTGCGTTTGTGTTTGTCATGAGTTTTGAAGTGGTTTTATGTTGTCCCGAGTCAAGTTTGAAGGGTTTAGGGGTTAAACGTCAAGGTACGACTCCCCTTGGATAACCCTAGGGGTCATTGAGGAGGACCCTAAGTCTAACCCCTAAGATCCCTTGAAACCTCAAGGCTGCCCCAAACTTGGTGGACCACAGAAGGGGACCACGCCCCGTAGGTCCATCCATGTCCCATGGATGGCCTCCGTAGGTCAAGGCCCCCAAGTGCAAGCCATAACCACCATTGACGGATGACCAATATGGTCCGTCAACCCGTCCACGGTCCGTGGATGGGGGTCCGTCAATTGGACCTGGTTTGCTGTCAAGTGACACGACCAAGCTAGGGGTGAATTGGTAAATTCACCCCAAGTCCTAATTAGTGTGGGTAGATTATTTTAAGAGTATTAAAACATTAAAATACTCATTTAGATTTCATCTCCCAAATCAAAACCCTACCCTCCAAAAAGTTCTCTCTAGAAACTCCATTGTAGATCAAGGTCAAGATCAAACTAGGGTTGGGGATTTCAAGGTGTTTTTTTTTTTTCAATTTTCGTGGGGAATCAATAACAAGTATGGTGATCCTTCATCTAGGGTTAGTTTTCACCCTAGATTCAATTTCAAATTAGTTTCAACGTTTTCAAGTTCATGAAAAACCTTAGGTTTTACTCAATCTCATGGAATCTTGCATCAAACGTTTTCAAATGATAAATTATGATTATATTGATGTTTAATTGATGATTTAAGATGAAAATACTCTATGAACCCATGATTTCTCTCAATTCCTAAATTGTGCCTTATGAAGTGGGTTTGTTGATCATGAATGAATGTTGACGGATTTATGCCTAGATTGATTTATATTGTTGAATTGTATCATCATCTATGCCTAATTATGGTGAATTGTTGATGAATTGAGGATTTGTGATATTTGCCTTGAATGGGCAAGTTTGACCTAATTACTTATTGAAGGCGAATTGTGTTAGGGATGTTGATCCACTTGAAAGGTGGAGGTGTTTACTTACTATGTATATTGTGATCATGGTGTTGAAGGCATAGTTTGGGGAATTGAAGTATTATCATGATATTGTATATGAGAATGTATAATCTGAAGGATTTCCATGTGATTTCAATGATATAATGATGATCATGTTTAGAAGCTAATTGTGTTAGGATTGAATGTAATCTCTCTATTAACACTCATGAATGTTGATGGTGGTATGTGAAAGGTTCTATAAGGTAATGTTGTATATCTTGAATTGGTAGACTTGTGCATCATTTTCTTGTATTGACGAATGTTATTAGGAATGAAGTATCTTGAATTGGTAGGCTTAGACATCCTTTTCTTATTTAATGAATGTGTCATGTTTTAATGTCTTGGATTGGTAGACCTAATGTTGGTAGCCTTTCATAAATGAACGAATGAATGTTTAGAATTGGTAGACCTAATGTTGGTAGCCTTTCTATAAATGTCTAATGAGGTATTCTAGGCTAACCCTTGGATTGGTAGACTTATTGTTAGTGGCCTTACATGAGGAGTCTAGGTGCTAATATGAATGTAACACCTTGGACCGGTAGACCTAATGTTGGTGGCCTTTCCTTGTGTGTGTTTTAAACCGTGAAGCGGTAGACCTAATGGTGGTGGCCTCCTTCTTGTGTGAAATGATGGACTTAGAGATGGTTGACTTAATGGTGGTGGTTCTCTCTAGGAAAGTCAATGAGTTATCCTTAAAGTATCTTGAAATGATAGGCCTATTCGTGGTGGCCCTTTCATGGGAAAATTACTTTAGGTCGGTAGGCCTAATGTTGGTGGCCATCTCTAGCACTCTAATGTTAATGAAACTACTCAATGGGAATGTAGGCTAAGCACTGAGAGGATATGGTTAGATAGATGTTCTCCCAATGTTAGGTCGGATCTCAATGAGCATCTTTCATAACCCATAACTATGTACCCACATAGGTCCTAGCTAATGTATCCACCTAAGCTAGATGAATCAGTCTTCCTTCGGCAAGGAGATCATCTCTTTTGAGTGTGGGGCAGAACACTAGATTCCATGTCTAGCTTGCATGGTCTTTGTCGATTAAACGCTTATTCTCATCACGTGAGATGTGCACTTTAGTTATTTGATAGGTACTACAAAGTGTTGGTAGTTGTATGGGATGCTATCTATACATTGCACGAGTAGGATATGAAGGGGCTATAGTGAGTTCTCTAAGTCTTAATGACTAAATGTATGAAGTCATTTAAATGCATGAATGTGTCCTAAATGAACCTAATGAAGAATGTTGGCTTAAATGCTTAGATGTAAAGATGCTTGCTATACTTGGATTGTATTCTAAGCTACTTCCTTGTCATGACTTATTGTATATGAATGTGCCTTGTCTATGGTGACTTCAAAGGAGTACCTAGTGTGAGTAGTAGTAGTATGGGATACTACTTGCACATTGCACAAGTATGACTTAGAGTTGTCTTAGATGTTGGTCTTAATGTGATGATGTGATTCATGTAATGTTTATGTCTCTTAAATGCTTTATTGTGTAAAGGTGGAAAGGATGAATGGTAAGTTCACTTTTGGTGACCTTAAGGTGGTACCTTAGTGTGGGTGGTGGTATGGGACGCTACCCATACATTGCATAAGGTATAGCTGGAGGGTTACTTGAGGAGTAGGCTCAAGGTAAAGGTAAAGGGTTATATGTCATCTTGTTCTAATGTGAAATGGTGACTTGTATGTTGGTTGCGACTTATATTATGCCTCTTTTATTCAATGTTCATGAAGTTTTACTAAATGGCATAAAAGCATGACTTTCAATAAAATGTCCCTTTTTTAAGCATGTTTTTGCATGGTCATCTTACATGGTACATTTTTGTGTGCTAACCCATATTTCTCTTATTTTTACTACAAGTGTAGGTTCCAGCAAGTGATTGATTCTAGCTAGGATTGAAGTGCTTGGATAGAGTTTTCCTCCAAGACTGGGTATGTCCTCATAGATCGAGGACAAATACTTTTATTGTTTCTAGTTCTTTCTTATTTTGAGACTATTGTTAAGATTCGATTGTAAAGGGTCGTGACCCTATATTGTTAAAGTTTGTCTAAGATGGCCATGTGAGACTTAGTCTTCCGCTGTGTCTTTTGAAAGATATCTATGAGTATTTAAGGTTTTGAATCGTAAGGTTTTAAATAAAAAGTTTTAATTTCGTACTATTTCTATTGTCTATGCAATGAATGAACTATAAGGCTTGTATTAGACCCCTTCGGGGTCGAGTAAGCCATGTTACGACTAGGGGTGCTCTCGGGTCGTGACAATTATCAACATTTACTAACAACGAAAAAACTTCACATTTCTCAAGATACACAATTATATTATATCAAATCATTGGTCGTCTCATGGAACCCAAACCCAAATAGTTAGCATACCTAAACGTGGTACCCGATCCAATGATTATGGTGGAACGTGGCAACCAATTCCATAATTATGCCAAAATGTAGCAACCGATCCAAGTTAGTTATGCCGAAACGTGGCAACCGATCCATTCAACACATCACAATCACAATAACAAGTATATCCTCAAGATCATACAATTAAGTCAGGCTTTCATGGTAACCATCATTCATCTATCTCATTTACAACAAGTGTGATCAATAATGCAACATTCATATACATACATGTATCATAATAAAGCAAGAACAAACATACATCACACAATCATAGAATCACAACCATCACCTACCTCGAAACAAGCTTGAAATCCTAAGAAACTTGATCCTTCCCTTTCCGGATTCGTTCCTCTTGTTCTTGGTCTACAAACAATTAATATAATACGGGAATCAATAAACAATAACTAATTACCCGAATAACTAACAATTCTATGAACCATATATCATACCCATGATCCCAAGTATCCAAAATAGGGTTGTTTCCCCATAGAATCTAGATCAAAACCCTCCCCCATCATTAAATACCCATTCTATGACGTTCTACGGATCGAAAAATGGATTCTGGGAGTGAAAAACTTACCTTTAGCCTCAAGAATGGTTGAAAACTGTCAAGAGTCGCATGTGGTTCGTTCCTTAGCTCTAAAAATCAAAAAGTGCAAAATAAGGTCGTTTAGGGGTTTATTTACGAATTTAAGTCGCGTCTGGCCCGCCACAGCGGCCCTCACCCCGCTACAGCGGCATCGCCAGAGCGACCAAAATCCATGCCAAAGTTGATTAAACAAAATAGTGAGCTATTTAAAGAATTCCAAAATCCCTATTTCACAACACACCTCTAACCAACGCCGCTTAGAAAATACCCTTCACGCTAAGATCGATTCTAGGAGTTCTACTTGCCCGAATTCAATTCTGTAAAATTGTGCGAGTTCCTTAACGACTTATCTAACTACTCATGTAATCAAAATTATAAATGAGTACCCAATTTTTACCAAATTTCCCTACACCTCAATGACTCCGATTTCGTCCAAATCTGGACTAGGTTGGGAAAATCCAATTACTACAAAAAAGTTTTCCGGTCCCAAATTTCCCTCTTTGGCATTTCTATAACGACGAAAACAGGTCGTTACATAAATTAATTTTAAATTCTTAATTGTATACTTACTATGATTCATGTCATCTGTATTATTTGTATGAAACACACGTGCAACATATGTGTCCAGACACTTGTATATATATAGCAAATGCACCTTGTAAATTTTGTCGATAAGTTATTTTCTACTTCAACATTATATTATTCATTTTGCAGGTTACCTTGTGTCAAGAAAGCCACATTTCAAGTTAGATTATAAACAAGGTCACTTTCAATTTGATTCAAGAGCAAATGGTCATGTTATTTTCCATTCAATGATTGAAGAATCACATTCAAGGGGTCAAGTGTACAGAGATAATGAGTTGGACTCAGTTAATTTCACAAAGCCTTTAATAAAGAAACTAGATAAGCCCTTCATTTTTTAAAATGTTGAAGCAGATGACTATCAAAATATGGACTTGGAATTGAAGCTTTAAAATATAGTCAAAGGATCTAGCTCATTAGAAATATTTGAGTAAAAGTTTAGGGATTGCATCCAATCAGGCCCCATTTGGTATATATATAATAATACAAATCGAATTAATTTAGATTTATCTTGCGTATAGTCTATTGATAGGGGAAGAACTCTTGATTAGAGGTTACTCGTTCTTAGGGTTCAAACACGAATCTTTTATATAAGAGTTGATGATTATCATTCATCTCAATGCTCAATGGTGGAATGTAATATATATATATATATATATATATGCACACACACACAAAATCTTATATAATTTTAGACTTTTGTTGATGGTTACATCTCAGCTTTAGTGCTTTATAGATTTTGTAATAAATTATTTTGATACTTTTTTGTTTGCTTATCTTCCATTTTACAAAGTTTGTATAGATTGAAATTAATTTTATACGCTTAATTTTATACTTACTATGATTATTGTCATCTATACTATTTGTATTAGACACACGTGCAACGGACGTGTCTAGATTCTACTATATATATATATATATATATATGTATGTATTAGACACACGTGCAATGGACGTGTCTAGATTCTAGTGTATATATATATATATGTATTAGACACACGTGCAACGGACGTGTCTAGATTCTAGTGTGTATATATATATATATATATATATATATATATATATAGCAAATGCATCTTGTAAATTTTGTCGATAAGTTATTTTTTTCTTTAAGATTATATTATTTAATTTGCAGGTTACCTTGTATGAAGAACGAAACATTTCAAGTTAGATTCTACACAAGGTCACTCTCAATTTGCTTCAAGAGCAAATGGTCATGCTATTTTTCATGCAATGATTGAAGAATCACATTCAAGGGATCTAACATATAGATATAAGGAGTTGGACCTAGTTATTTTCATAGAGCCTTTAATCAAGAAAATAGATAAGCCCTTTATTTTTTTAAAATGTTAAAGTAGATGACGATCAAAACATGGACTTGGAATTGAAGCTTTAGAATATAGTCAAAGAATCAAGGATGTAAAATACCTCCTAAAAGTGTTTCTCTTGTAGTATTCAATCAAACTTAGATTTTTAATAGTGTTTTTCTGTATTAGTATCTTAGTTGTCCTTCTTGTCATATCCACCTCCCCCCACCCCACCCCACCCCTCCTTTTATTTATTATTTGAGTAGAGTCTCTTAAATGTTGGTATTAATTAAGTTCAAAACTTTTTGAAACAAAAAATATTTTTCTTACTCTTCTTTTTGTCAACATGTTCAAGGACTAACTCCTAAGAGTGTTTCTCAACTCTCCAATATAAAAAAATCAAACCTTTACCAAAAAAACTAATCCATAATTCATTGCCGTAAAATCAATAACTTTTTTTTAGTTGAATTATTAATTTTGGTTCGATCTTGGTCATGTTTGTACATACAAACATAACTCGTGACATCTCATAAAACCTCGTCCAGAATTAGAAACTCTGTACAAATTCAAACAAAAATATATTTCTACCAAACCATTTACCAAAAGATAAAAATAAAGAAGAGGAATCTTAGTAACTCAGTTATTTGACTATTCAAACTTTCACCTTGTTGGTAAGAGTTCGATATCCAAAAATAAAGAAAGAATGTCAGTTCTCTCAAAAGTCAAAGAAATCATGTAACGGCCTATTTCCGTCGTTATAAAAATGCCAATGGGGGAAAATTTGGGGCAGGAAAACTTTTTCGTAGTATTTGGATTTTCCCAACCTAGTCTAGATTTGGACGAAATCAGAGTCTTTAAAGTGTAGGAAAATATGGTAATAACCGGGCGAGTTAATTATGATTTTTATTACATGAGTAGTTAGATAACTCGTTAAAGAACCTGTACAATTTTATGGAATTGAATTCGAGCGAGTAGAACTCCTGGAATCGATCTTAGCGTAAAGGGTATTTTATGATCATCATTAGGTAGAGGTGTGTTGTGAAATGGGGGTCCATGAGTAGTTAGATAACTCGTTAAATAACCCGTACAATTTTATGAAAGTGAATTCGGGCGAGTAGAACTCCTGGAATCGATCTTAGGGTAAAGGGTATTTTCTGATCGTCGTTGGTTAGAGGTGTGTTGTGGAATGGGGGTCTTGAAATTATTTAAATAGCTTACTATTTCCGTGCAAGCCATTTTAGCGGGATTGGTGTCGCTCTGGCGGGTCGCTGCAGTGGGGTGAGGGCCACTACGGTGGGTTCGACGCAACTTAAAATCGTAAATTAACCCTTAAACGACCTTTTTTGGCACTTTTTGATTTTTAGAGCTAAGGAACGAACCCCAGGCGACTCCTACTCATTTTTCACAATTCTTGAGGCTAAAGTTAAGCTTTTCACTCTCCGAATTCATTTTTCAATCCGTAGAACATAATAGAATGGGTGAATATGGATGGGGGAGGGTTTTGTTATAGATTCTACGGTGGAAACAACCCTAATTTGGATGATTGGGATCATTGGTTTGATCTAGGGTTCATAGAATTATAAGTAATTCGAGTAATTAGTTATTGTTTATTGATTCCCGTATTAGATTGATCATTTGTAGACCAAGAACAAGAGGAACGAATCCGGAAAGGGAAGGATCAAGTTTCTTAGGATTTCAAGCTTGTTTCGAGGTAGGTGATGGTTGTGATTCTATGATTGTGTGATGTATGTTTATTCTTGCTTCATTATGATACATGTATGTATATGAATGTTGCATTATTGATCACACTTGTTGTAAATGAGATAGATGAATGATGGTTAGCATGAAAGCATGACTTAATTGTATGATCTTGAGGATATACTTGTTATTGTGATTGTGATGTGTTGAATGGATCAGTTGCCACGTTTCGACATAACTAACTTGGATCGGTTGCTACCTTTTGGCATAATTATGGGATCGGTTGCCACGTTTCGGCATAATCATTGGATCGGGTACCATGTTTAGGTATGCTAACTGTTTGGGTTTGTGTTCGGGTTCCATTAGAAGACCAATGATTAGATATAATTGTGTATTTTGAGAAATGTGAAGTTGTTCATTGTTCGTAAATGTTGATGATATTGTATATGTTCGATATATGCATGTGATTATATTGTTGTGATGACTTATGTTTGTTGCACTTATGGGGATAACCACGTGATCCTACCAGTACACTGTGGTTGTATACTGATACTGCACTTCCTCTATTTTTTGTTGAGTACATGGCATCTTCAAGCGCCTACAGACAGACCTCACTTAGGAGATCATTGATCGTTCGAATTTAAGGGTAAGCCAATTCTTTCGGGATGCCATGGGTTGTCTTTCATCTATGTCCACAATTTCTGGACTTAGACTATGTTCTAGTTAGTTGATTTGTTTATTAGATTTGGGTTGCATCCCTTCTTGTTTAGACTTGGTTCATTGTTAGATGTTTTGGTACATTGACTTTCAGGTTCTAGGTTATTGTTCCGCATTGTTGGTTTATTATTGTTAGACTTTTGTTAGAGTTTATGGGAACTCTATTTATTTCCTAAGTATTTTACTTACTTCCGTAACTTAAATGTCTTAGTTTTGGTTTAGTTGTTTGGTTTGGGTTGTAGTAGTGATTCTCCCACCGGAGAGTTAGTGTGGGTGCCAACCACGACGGTCTGAGTTGTGACAAAGTTGGTATCAGATCCTAGGTTCGTTGATCTCGATGTACTAAAATGAGTCTAGTAGAGTCTCACAGAACGGTACGAGGATGCCTTTACTTTTCTTCGAGAGGTTATAGGACTTTAGAAAATCTCTCTGTTTTCACTTGCCTCCTTTCGTGCTATGATTTGATTCCAATATGTATCTGGCGATTCAAATTGGTAGCTACCCTCCTTCACTTTTCTGTCCACAGATGGTTAACACTAGATTCAACGACATCAAGCCCGTAGCTCCTGTCAATGCTCCAGCTAAGGAATCTGCAGTGAGAGGTCGTGGTTGAGGCAATGGTAGAGAAAGAGCTAGGGGTAGAGGCCGTGGAGGAGTAACGCCTACTGGGAATAGAGCTCCTATTGAGAATGATACTGTGAATGATAACCCTCCTGCGTATCATGAAGAGATTGAAAAAGAGAATGTTAATATTGAGAATGTTGAGGATTTGGGATAAGAGGAAGAGGTGCAGGCTGGGACTACCGATGTTCCCCCCACAGACCCATTGTTAGCTCAACATCAGTCTTGAAGGGGTTAATTGGTCCTGAAATGCTTCCTTTTGCTCAAGCAACTCAAGCTCCTACTAATCCTTCTGTTGCTAGCACTGTGCCCAAGGTGGGTGGGACTGGAGGTAATGATGCTTTCTTCCATCCTTTGTTGGGTTCTGTTATGACTAATAATGAGCATGAAATGTTGACTATGTTTTTGAAACTAAATCCTCCTGTGTTTCTTGGTTTTGAGAATGAGGATGCTTATGAGTTCATCTTAGATTGCTATGAGAGGCTTCATAAGTTGGGAATTGTCCATCAGTAAGGCGTTGAGTTTGTGTCCTTTCAACTTCAAGGTAAGGCTAAACAGTGGTGGAGAGCTTACATGGAATGTAGATCTTCAACTTTACCTCCACTTACTTGGACACAATTTCACGCTCTGTTTCTAGAGAAGTATGTGTGTAGGACTTTGAGGGATCGCAAGAAGGATGAGTTCATGGCCTTGGAGTAGGGTGGTCTGTGGCTGCTAATGAGGCCAAGTTCCATGCATTGTCTAGATATGCTACTCAATTGGTGTCGACTGAGGAAGAGAGAATCTGGTTATTTATCAGGGGACTAAATTCTGAGTTGTAATTATTATATGTTAATATGACTTCTGTAGGGAGGATCTTTAATGAGATAACATACTATGTTAAGAAAGTGGAGGGGGTGAGGCGAGATGGTCAAACTAAGACATGGGCAAAAAAGGCCAAGAACTCGGGTAACTTTCAAGTTTCTTATTCCAAGGGGTCCGAAAGACCAACGCTTGCAGCGAAGCCAATTCAATCAGCTATGCTCGCCTTTGTAGGAAGTTACTCGGAAACTCCATCTCATAATTTTCAGGATAGCTAGGGAGTCGCGCCTTCGACGGGCGACATACCATCTTTTGATAGTACTTGTTACAATTGTGGAGAACCTGGGCGTATGAGGAGAGATTGTCCCCACCCGCGTGTGTTTGAGTCCGCGTAGCAGTAGACTAGAGCAGGGGTACCCGCGGGAAATGGTAATAATGGTAAAGGACGTCCACAAGGTGGGTGAAGAGGTAATCAACGAGGCCGTGGAGGTAGAGGAAATGGTAATGCAGGCAGTGGTAACGCGCTACCAGGAAGGGAAGTGGTTAGTCAAGATGATAGGGCTTAGTGTTATGCCTTTCCGGGAAAGAATGAGGCAGAAGCGTATGACGCGGTGATCACATGTACTATTCTTATTTGTGATCAGATGGCTAATGTGTTATTTGATCCGGTTTCTACTTATTCTTATATATCTGTGTGACTTGCCTTAGAGTTTGATATGATTTGTGATTACTTGATGCCCCTATCTATGTTTCTACCCCAGTTGGAGAGTCACTCATAGTTACCCATGTCTATCGTGCTTTTCCTATTTTTTTATGGGTTTTCTGACTTGGGCTGATTTGGTGATTTTGGATATGTCTGACTTTGACATAATCTTAGGTATGACTTGGTTGTCCCCCTATTATGCCTACTTAATTGTAATACTAAGTCTCTAACTCTAGAAATTCTTGGAAGGGAAAAATTAGAGTGGGAAGGGGTGTACAAGCCTAAGAGAACTAAGATCATATCCTCCATTCGGGCTAAGAAATTGATAGGGCAGGGTTGTTTGGCTTATTTGGCTCATATTAGGGATGTTGAGATTGAGACTCCATCTATTGAGTCTATTTACGTGGTGTCAGAATTTATAGAAGTGTTTTCTCATGATTTGCCTGGTATGCCTCAAGATAGATATATAGATTTTTGCATTGATTTAGATCCTGGTACGCGTCCCATTTCTATCCCTCCATATCGCATGGCTCCTACAAAATTAAGAGAGCTTAAGACTCAAATCCAAGAACTGCTTGTTAAAGGATTTATTCATCCTAGTGCTTCCCCATAGGGTGCTCTAGTTTTGTTTGTTAAGAAAAAGGATGGTAGTATGAGAATGTGTATAGATTACCGACAATTGAATAGGGTCACTATTCAAAACACATACCCTTTGCCTCAATTAGATGATCTTTTTGACCAAGTGTAAGGTACATCAGTTTTCTCTAAGATTGATCTAAGATTTGGTTACCATCAATTGAAAATTAGGCTCGAGGATGTGCCCAAGACGGCATTTACAACTCGCTATGGGCGCTATGAGTTTTTGGTTATGTCGTTTGGTTTGACCAATGCGCCTGCAACTTTCATGAGTTTAATGAATGGGGTTTTCAAACCATTCCTTGATTCGTTTGTTATAGAGTTTATTAATGATATTTTGGTCTATTCGAAATGTGAGAAAGAGCATGCCGACCATCTTCGTAGTGTTTTAGGTGTTCTTAGGAAGCAAAAGCTATATGCTAAATTTTCTGAGTGTGAATTTTGGTTGAAATCGGTTGCATTTTTGGGGCATGTAGTTTCAAAAGAAGGGGTAATGGTAGCTCCCCAAAAGATTGAGGCGGTTAAGAATTGGGTTAGGCCTACCTCTATGACGAAAGTTAGGAGTTTTGTTGGGCTCGCTAGCTACTATCATCGATTTGTGAAAATATTTGCTTCCATTGCCACTCACTTGACTAACTTGACCAAAAAGGAGGTACCCTTTGAATGGACTGAAAAGTGTGATGAGAGCTTTCACAAGCTCAAGATGCTCTTGATCACCACGCCCATTCTAGCATTACCGGTTGAAGGTAAAAATTTTATTGGTTATTGTGATGCTTAACATTCTGGTTTGGGTGCTGTGTTGATGCAGGATAAGAATGTTATAGCTTATGCCTCGCTTCAATTGAAGGTGCATGAGAGGAATTATCAACACATGATTTAGAGTTGGCAGCGGTAGTGTTTGCTCTTAAGATATGGTGGCATTACCTCTAAGGTGTTAAGTGTGAAGTGTTTACTGATCATCGTAGTTTGCAGCATGAGTTTACTCAAAAAGATCTGAATTTGAGACAGCGAAGGTGGATGGAGTTACTTAAGGATTATGATGTGACCATTCAATATCATCCGGGAAAGGCTAATGTGGTGGAAGACGCTTTGAGTCAAAAGCGGTGAGCATGGGTAGTTTAGCTTGCTTGAATGTATCCAAGCGACCTTTGGCTAATGAAATTCAGACCTTAGAGTCTAAGTTCATGCAGTTGGGCATCTCAGAAAGAGGTGGGGTGTTAGTTAGTATTGAGGTAAGGGCCACTTTCTTGGAGAAGATCAAGGCCAAACAATTTGAGGATGAGAATTCAGAGGAACTTAGAAAGAAGACTGTGATTGGTAAGGCACAAGAGACCACTCTTGATGCGGATGGAGTACTCAATTTTAAAGGGAGAATATGTGTTCCTAGAGTAGACGACTTGATTGAGAAATTGTTGGCAGAGTCTCATGGTTCGCGACATTCTATTCATTCGGGTGTGACCAAGATGTATAGAGATCTTAAGCGAATTTATCGGTGGCCGGGCATGAAGAAAGACATAGCGGAGTTTGTGGCGAAGTGTAAAAATTGTCAACAAGTGAAGTATGAGCATCAAAGGCCTGGAGGTTTACTTCAAAGAATGCCAATTCCAGAATGGAAGTGAGAAAGAATAGCCATGGATTTTGTGGTTGGTCTTCCCAAGACTTTAGGGAAGTTTGATTCTATTTGGGTAGTGGTTGATAGATTGACTAAGTCAGCCCATTTTATTTCGATAAGAATAGATTATAATGCTGAATAATTGGCTAAAGTTTATGGGAAAGAGATAGTGAGGTTGCATGGGGTGCCCCTTCTTATCATCTCAAACTGTGGTATCCAATTCACATCCAAGTTTTGGAGGAAATTACATGATGAATTGGGCACACAACTCACTTTTAGTATACTCTTTCATCCACAGACAGATGGACAATCATAGAAGACTATTCAAGTATTGGAAGACATTTTGAGGGCATGTGTGATTGATTTTGGAGGGCATTGGAATAAGTTCTTACCTTTGTGTGAATTTTCTTATAATAAGAGTTATCACTCCTTCATAGATATCGCACCATTTGAGGCACTCTATAGGAGGGGATGTTGATCACCCATAGGATGGTTTGAGGATGGCGATGTGAAACCTTTGGGGGTTGATTTAGTGAAGGATGCTCAAGATAAGGTGAAGAGTATTCAAGCTAAACTTTTAGGTCCCCAGAGTAGACAAAAGAAGTATGTGGATCATAAGTTAAGAGATATAACTTTTCGAATCGGTGAAAATGTTCTTCTTAAGGTATCACCCATGAAAGGGGTAATGAGATTTGGCAAGAAAGGTAAGTTAAGTCCTAGGTACATTGGTCCATTTGAGATTCTTGAATGTGTGGGACCGGTAGCGTACAAATTGTCTTTACCTCCTAATTTATCGGGAGTTTATCCAGTATTTCATGTGTCCATGTTGAAGAGATATCATGGTGACGGGGATTATATCATAAAGTGGGACTCAATTGTGTTAGACAAGGAACTCCAATATGAGGAGAAATCGATTGCAATTCTTGATCTTGATGTGCGTAAGTTGAGGACCAATGAGATTAAGTCCGTGAAAGTTTAATGGAAGCATCATCCAGTTGAGGAAGCTGCTTGGGAAACCGAGAGGGATATGCGAGACAAGTATCACCAATTGTTCATCGATTTGGGTACTACTTCATTCTTTCCTTAGCCTATTTTTTCTAAGTTTGGTCGCTCGGGGACGAGTGATGGGTAAATTAGTATCTATTGTATGTACATGTTCCCGTCATTATAGAAATGCCAATGGGGGGAAATTTGAGGCCGAAAAACGTTTTCATAGTATTTAGATTTTCCCAACCTACTCAAGATTTGGATGAAATCGAAGTCTTTAAGGTGTAAGAAAATCTGGTAACAACCGGGTGAGTTAATTATGATTTTGATTACGCGAGTTGTTAGATAACTCGTTAAAGAACCCGTACAACTTTATGAAATTGAATTAAGGCGAGTAGAACTCCCAGAATTGATCTTAGCATAAAGGGTATTTTCTGATTGTTGTTGGTTAGAGGTGTGTTGTGAAATGGGGATCTTGGAATTCTTTAAATAGATCACTGGTTTCGTGCAAGCCGCTTTAGCGAGATTGGTGTCGCTTTGGCGGGCACGTTGCAGCGGGGTGAGGGTCGCTGTGGCAGGTTCGACGCGACTTAAAGTCGTAAATAAAACCCTTAAACGACCTTATTTGGCACTTTTTGATTTTTAGAGCTAAGGAACGAACCCCAGGCGACTCCTACTCATTTTTCACCATTCTTGAGGCTAAAGGTAAGTTTTTCACTCCCTGAATCCATTTTTCAATCCGTAGAACGTTATAGAATGGGTGAATATTGATGAGGGAGGGTTTTGTTATAGATTCTATGGTGGAAACAACCCTAATTTGGATAATTGGGATCATGGGTTTGATCTAGGGTTCATAGAATTGTTAGTAATTCGGGTAATTAGTGATTGTTTATTGATTCCCATATTATATTGATTGTTTGTAGACCTAGAACAAGCGGAACAAATCCGAAAAGGGAAGGATCAAGTTTCTTAGGGTTTCAAGCTTGTTTCGAGGTAGGTGATGGTTGTGATTCTATGATTGTGTGATGTATGTTTATTCTTGCTTCATAATGATACATGTATGTATGTATATGAATGTTGCATTATTGATCACACTTGTTATAAATGAGATAGATGAATGATGGTTACCATCAAATCATGACTTAATTATTTGATCTTGAGGATATACTTGTGATTGTGATTGTGATTGTGGTGTGTTGAATGGATCAGTTGCCACGTTCCGACATAACTAACTTGGATCGGTTGCCACGTTCTGGCATAATTATGGGATCAGTTTCCATGTTCTGGCATAATCATTGGATCAGGTACCACATTCCGATATGCTAACTATTTGGGTTTGGGTTCCATGAGAGGACCAATGTTTTGATATAATTGTGTATCTTAAGAAATGTGAAGTTGTTCGTTGATCGTAAATGTTGAAGATATTGTATATGTTCGATATATGCATGTGATTATACTGTTGTGATGACTTATGTATGTTGTGTATTGATACTACACCAACTCTTATTTTTGTTGAGTACTATGTATCTTCAAGCGGCTACTGACAGACCTCACTTATGAGATTAGTGAGCGTTCAAATTCAAGGGTGAGCCAATTCTTCTGGGCTACCATGGGTTCTCTTTCGTCTATGTCCACCATTTCCGGACTAAAACTATGTTCTATTTTGTTGATTAGTTCATTAGATTGGGGTTGCATCCCTTCTTGTTTAGACTTGGTTCATTGTTAGATGTTTTGTTACATTGACTTTCAGGTTGTAGGTTATTTTTCCGCATTGTTAGTTTATTATTGTTAGACTTTAGTTAGAGTTTATGGGATATCTATTTATTTCCTTACTATTTAACTTGCTTCTGTAACTTAAATGCCTTAGTTTTGGTTTAGTTGCTTGGTTTGGGTTGTAGTAGTTGTTCCCCCACCGAAGAGTTAGTGTGGGTGACAATCACGACGGTCTGGGTCACGACAAAACAAGAAATTCAGTCAGTAAAATAGAGAAACAGAAAATAGAGTCAAAAGGAAGATATCAATATATAATCATGATTCGTACAGTCGTTGGCCTTACTAAAATGATACGAGATAGGATGTCATATTCATCTTTAAAAAGTTTTTGGAGTTTCTCATCCGGACTCCAGTGTTCGATATTCGCAATGGAGCTCGACTAATCATGTCAAGTAGGATCCACTTAGCAGTAGAGCTCTCAAGGATTTTTTTTTCATATTCAAAACTCGAAACTGAAATCTGTGATTAAGGAAGGAGCAGTCTAGTCTCAGTAACTGCACCACATAAATTCAACTCTAAACATGATTGTCCCATCCTCATAATTTGGTTAATAATTGTGGTCCTCGCACTTAGTATCCAACAGTTAGAAGAAAAATATGATTAAAATATCTTTTTTGTCAAAAATATAATGCAAAATTTAGTTATAGTTTGTAAAATCAAACTCTGAATAATAATACAAAACTTGAAACTAGACAAGTAATGTAGAGAAATAAGAGAGAATATGTGTCTTAGTTTTTCAAGCAAGTATTTCTCAAGTGTATCTAATATGAATGCTTATACCTCTATTTATAGTATTAGACTAGTCTTGGGCACTTGTTTACACGTATTTTCCATGCTAAATTGTGAAGAGTCGTTATATATATATATGTGTGTGTGTATATATATATATATATATATGCTAATTTTTCTATTTCGGAGAATATTCAGTGATATACCATCTACATTAAACATGCCCAAAACTACTTGGTAAGCGTAGCTCCATCCATTGCACCAAATTCTGTGGTGCTAACTTACGGTCGTTAGGTAGAGTGTATAAAAATAATGTTAAATAGAGTGTATTAGCAGTACTTGCATTAGCAATGCTTGTATTAATTATGCTTGCATTAGTTGTACCTAGATTATTTCTTATGCATTATTTGGTTTGGTGTATTAAAAATATAGCATGTATTGTACAAAAGTATTTATTTATAAAAATATCCTCCACAATTATGGTGAAAAAGATGTAAAAGTGCTTTTGAGGGGTATTTGTATCTTTAAAGTGCTAATGCATGTATTAAATACCTTTGCATTACTAATACCTAAAAGTCCATGGTATTAGCAATACACTCCCCACTACACAATAGAGTATATTAGTTATGCATAGCATGAATAAAGGTACCACACATCTATTGTATACATGTTCATTATTGAATGAAGCAATAAAAAAACATGTGTTTACACTGTATCACATGTTGTATTCTTTGTATTCCATGTATCTCTTTGTATTTTTCGTAGACGGAATGGTCTGATGGACTCTTATACTTGCATCAGATTGTAAAGTGAACCCTTCTACTTATGACTTTGTCAAGTGAGCACTTAAACTTAATGAAACAAAATAATTTAAAAACCCTTTTTTCATTTGAACAGCGTACGTGTAACGCAACCAAATACACATAGATTCCAACTCATTTTTAATACCACGTTAGAAATTAAATATAGAAAATAAATAATAATCTTTTAAAAATATTATTTTTTCCTTTCTCGTTGCACCTTCTTTCTCATCCCTTACATTCTCATCTGGTCATCCTAACCGCCGCCCCACCACCCCCAAATCCAAACCCACCTCCCACTCCCACTCCCACTATTTTCCATCCGCCTTAAGCATAAAACATACACCTGCTGTGATAGCTTGAGAATTGGGTGTTCTCATTTGGCAAGTTTCTATAAAAGATGAAATTCCTCTTCTTGATCCAATGCTTGCAAAGCTATACATAATTTTTCTTCCCCCAGAACATTCATAGATTCAAGAATCCTTAGAAACTTTTTGAGAATACATAAATCTCCAGCAACCAAAAAAAGCTTGCTTGAAGCAACTGTGGAGATTTTAACAATGTCACTGACAGTTTTCTTCCTAATCTCCAACAAAGAGCTGAAATTGAGTAAATGGACCAGCTTCGAAATGATTCCTTGAGCTACTAGCATCGATACATTCTTGTCATCTTCGTGTAACAACCCAAGCTGTGAGTCCAACATTGAGTTATTTGACTCAGTCGTCTTGATCTGAAGTCGAGTTATCAAATTCCTCAATTCAACCCGTATAATCCTGTAATTTGAGCTTTCAATTTGGAGAGAAGTTTTCAATTTAAATCTTCAAATTAAAAGCTCAAATTATGTAACACATTTTAGATTTGAAGACAAATAAATCAGCCCAAAGAATCATTGAAACAAAAAAGTTCTTCTTCTTTTCGGTTTGTATGTTTGTTGTGGGATGTTTAAAGGATGAGTAATTTCTTTTAGAAATGGAGCAAGATTACAAAAATAATATTGGAAACAATGGAAACTTAACAATGGAATGACCTAATTTTTTTTCTACAGAAAAAAGGGAAGAAGAATGGTATACTTTTGTTTTTCCCATTTTAAAATTATTTTTCTCCTCATAATAGGTTTATTTTAGATGAAAAGTATCAATATCACTCACTTAATTTGCGTGTACCTCACACATTTTTCCAACTCAGCAATTTTATTGCCACATATGTTTGGTCAATGGTCAGAGGTGTTTAAAATATTGTGTTTTATTGAGTTTAAGTGTTCACTTGACAACATCATAAGTAAAAGGGTTCACTTTACAATCCAATACAAGTATAAGGGCCCATCATACCATTTTGCCTTTTTCATATTCTAAATATATACTTTGATATATTGTATCAAATTTTATTCACATTGCCTGGTGCAATTGTATTCACGTATCAACCCTCAAAATAATTAGCACATGTTTGTATTAGTTACTAGGAATTATAATGGTAGGTATTCAAGAATTCTTAGGTTGAATAAACCAACAAAGATAAGTATTCATACTGTAATACAACTTGTATTCTTTGTATTTGTATTTACTATATCTTTTTGTATTCTTCATATGCGAAATGTATAATATAGGGTATACGCCTGAAATTGTTTGGCACCATTGTATTTATGTATCAATTCTAACAAAATTTAATAGTACAAGTTTTGACAACAATAATCATCAAATCAAAGTGGCGTGATTTAAGGTATTTGCATTTTTTAAAAATGGAATCTTCCATTTTAAATGTCCTCAAATTTTGATTTGTATACTAGTATAGAAAAAAAACAAACTTTGGATCGTGTTAATTGATTAATGGAAAATTGAGATTTTAACGGGCTTAATTAAAGGTCTGTCAATTATAATAAGAAATTTACTTTATTTAGTGCTTTATAATTATAAATGTATTAATGTATTAAAAAATATTGGCAGGCATAGAATACGGCTAGATTAAGTTAGAAAGTATAGTCGTTTTATGTAACTATCACAGTAAGTGTAGATTAAGAGTAGTGTGTATTAATAAGGGTAGATTAAGAGTAGTGTGTATTAACTTCCTCTAATGAGAACATCAATCCAGAGACTTGAATTTTCGCATTCCAAGTTTGTGCACCATCTTCTTGAAAATTGTAGTTGGCAAAGATTTGGTGAACAAATCAGCCACATTGTCAGTCGAAAGAATCTTTTGCACATTGCTATCACCATTCTCTTGGAGCTAAAGTGTGTAGAAAAGTTTTGGCGAAATGTTCTTCGAACTATCTCCTTTTATTAATCATCTTTCATGTCACGACCCAGACCATCGTGATTGGCACCCACACTAATCATCCAGTGGGAGAACCATTACTACAACCAAACTAAGCAACTAAAACAATACTAAGGCAATTAAGTTACGGAAGCAAGTTAATTAACTAACAAATGCAGAAATTTAATACCTAGAACCTGAAAGTCAATGTACCAAAACATCTAAACAAATGATCCAAGTATAAAAAAGAAGGGATACATACCCAACTAATGAACTAATCAACTAACTAGAACAAATATCTAAGTCCGGAAATGATGTAGATAGACTAAAGAGCACCCCATGGCAGCTCGAAAGAATTGGCTCACCCTTGAATTCGAAGCGATGATCATTGATCTTCTAAGAGAGGTCTATCAATAGTTGCGTGAATCTGCCTTGTACTCAACAAAAATAAGAGCAAGTGCAGAATCAGTACACAACCACAGTGTACTGGTAGGATGACGCGACTATCCCACTAGTGTAACATAAGCAAGTCAAACAACATTCTAATCACATGCATATTTATCAACATCTACATTATTATCAACATGCTCATCAATATACATTTATCACAAATCATTGGTCCTCTCATGGAACCAAAACCCAAATAGTTAGCATACCGAAAAGTGGCAACCATATTTATGCCGGAACGTGACAACTAATCCCATTTTTATGCCGAAATGTGGCAACTGATAAAAGTTAGTTATGCCGGAACGTGGCAACCGATCCCATTAACACACCACAATCACAATCACAAGTACATCATCACGATCATACATTTTGTAACACCCCAGAAATTCTATGATGGAAGTTATAGCCTCACCTTATGAATAATGACTTAAAAATAGTTAAAATGATGTTTATAAACCTAAACTAATGTAATTAACTTGGTTTGGAAGAGTAAAAGTTTAAACATCAAGAAACGACCACGACGTTCTGAAACTAGAAAATAATGTGTTCTAGTGTGTCCCTAGGTTTTGGGCATGTTTGGGAGTGTCGTATGAAGGCATAATCTTGTAAAAAAGGGTTAAAATAGGTAAATATATGTTTAAAGGGTCAAAACATTGGAATACGATGCCCCGGGACCACCCTAAGGGGCCCCAAGGGAGACCCCAACCTTGGCCAAGCAAGCTGCCAAGGCAGCTTGCAAATTGCTCTTGGAGGGAACAAGGGCGCATCACAGACTTGCTCGCCCAAGGAGCAAAAGGTTTGTTCGCAACACGGTCATGTCGCGGACTCTACTGTCTCGAAATTTAATTCCAAATATCTTTAGGGAACAGCTCAAGTCCGCGACGAAAATGCAATAATTCAGAAATCTATTTTTACTTCTTTAAAGAGTCCATTTAAGTGAGGGGTATTTAGGGTACTTTAGGGGACATGTATATAATGATTTTTAAGTCAATTTACCTCACTTTTACCACTCAAACACAAAACTGTAAAGATCTAAACCTAAAGTTCATCCTTCTCTCTACTATCTCTCTTCTCAAGAACTCCATTGAAGAAGATTAGAGCTTCAAGAAGAACATCAACTCTACAAGGTTTCAACTCGGATTTTCGAGGTTAATTCCTCAATAAGGTATGGTTGCTTATCACTCTTGGGATTCCTTTCCCAAGAGGCCCCTTTAAGATGAATTTCAAAATCTCCAATTTCTAGGTTTCAATCCAAAAATGTGGGTCTTCTTTCTAAAGTGAAATTGATGTTATAAACTGACTTGGATTGGTGTTATATGAACAATTATGGATGAATTTATATTGTATTGGTGGTTTCTTGAAGAATTCCCCATGAGATCCATGTTTCTCCTTCTTTTCCTAGTTCTAACTCTAGTTTGTGTTGGATATCAATTGAAGGCTACAAATTGAATGTGATGTTATGTAATTCATGTTTGTATGATGATTCTACCCTAGGTTATGTATAATTTCTAAGAAATTATGGTTGGGTCTTTGAATGAAGCATTCAAGGCTATGAAGGGAATATGTCAATTGTTTATATCGATGTTGATTATGTTATAACTTCATGAATTACCTTGTATTATGCATTGGCTATGAATTTCATGGTAATTGAAGTATGGATGTCCCACGAAAGGCAAGAAGGTATGAAGGTTGGTTCTTCTTTGAACTCAAGTATGAAAGGTGAATTACTTAGATTGTAATGATGCTATACCTAATGTGTTGTTGTGGTGTTGATGACCTAGTTTCATCATCCTTAACCCTCTACACTTGAATTAGCTATGAAGTATGTATGTATATTATGATCTGATTGCAATATGATTGAACGGTAGTTCTCATGATTACAATGTAATGTAAAGTGAAAGGTTTACTCACTTGTTAAGTATCTCTAAAGTGAAAGGATTGTTACTCACTTATGAACAAATATGAGCTATTATGGTAAGATGTCTATATAAGGGTCTATTAAAGGCTAATGTGAACTTGTGTGATGACTAAAAATGATTACTAAAGGGAATTAGATGCTTAGCACCGAACGGGCATGTAAATGAGATGGGGGTCTCACGTTTAGTAAGTCCAGCTCCCCACATGGGTTACCTCACGTTTAGAAAGTCCGGATTATCCACGGTATGTGTTGTCTCATCAGATGGAAACCCTCACGGTTAGTAAGTTAGGGTTTCAAGAAGCAATCTCCTTGACCCTTAACTATGTGCCCACATAGGACTTTAGCTTAGTGGATCCACCTAGATAGCTATGTACGAATGGTTACACCTTAGGCAAGTGTGAACCCTCTCTTTTCGGTGTGGGAGTAGAACACCGGATTCCATGTAGCTCTCATGGTCTATGTCGGTTATTGCAATATTTCCCTAATGTAAAAGTAAATGAAGGTATGAAAGGTGTGAACTCTTACTAAGACTTTCTTAAGGGTTTCTACATAGTGTAAGGGAGGGTATGGGACTTATCTTGCACATTGCACTTGTGGGATTCTAAGGGATGGTTGTAGTAGTGTTCTCTTATGATTACGATTACGACTTATGTATGTTGAAGCTATATTATGTATGGTCATTATGAATATGGTAAGTTATGATGAAATATGATCTTATGAATGTATGCATGAAGTAGGTTGCTTAATGTGATACTTGTCTTTGAATAGGGTTATGGGGTTCTATTCTTTGCATTGCACTAGTATTGCTTGGACTGTCTACATGTTGGGATGATATTATGTTGGTTTGGACTATGATACTTAATTTGTGTGCATATTGGATTTACTTGGCAAAAAGCATGTTTTGAATAAAATGTCCTTTTATGCATGTTTCAATGGTTTTTATGCATAGTAGCCATACTTAGTATGTGTGTTGTACTAACCTATATTTTCTCCCTTTTCGCCAAACATTTAGGTTCGGGACGTTGAAGATTCAAGCTTACTTCTCAAGACACTTGGAGTTGCTTCCCCAAGTTGGTGAGTCCTCAAGTCCGAGGATAAGATCGTATGATCTAGCTTCTATGTTTAGTCCTTTGCTTATATTGAAAGACATTGTTGTACTTCCTATTTTCAAGACTTATTATTGATGTAAGGGCTAAGTCCCATTTTTGATACTTTTATGTCTAGATGGTGCCTTGTGACGAATTTAGATTCTATTTTCATATATGCTATGAAGAAAGCTAAGGGCTTGTATGTATAAGACGTCTTCGAGGTCGAATACGCCGGTAACGACTAGGAGGTGCTCTTGGGTCGTTACAAACTTTGTAGCAGAGCATAAGGTTGAGAATAATGTAGGATTCATGTCACAAGATACCACATCGAGTAGAGTCTTATTTATGGGTGTGAAGCGCGCCACCCTTATGATTGAGAGGCTACGAGATGCTTTGGAACTTTCACTCTTTTGTTATTCCATAGTCGTGCCTAAGAGTCTTAACTCTATTTAGTCCTTTTCTTCTAATCATTCTCTTCTGCTTATAGGCAATGAATACAAGAAGGAACAATGCAAGGAGGTCCGGTGAGAAGAATGTGAATGAGGCGGTTCCCCCTCAAGCTCCTCAAAACCCTCAAGTTCCTATAGAAGAAGGGGCTATGTCTAATGTTGAGATAAGGTCAGCTATTCATAATTTGACTCAAGTGTTGGCCACTCAAGTTTCTAGGGATGCTAGGGTGCAAGTGAACCCCAATGTTAGCACTATTGCTTCTAGGATAAGGGATTTATTTCACAAGGATTAATCCCCCTACTTTCTTTGGCTCCAAAGTGGAAGAAGATCCATAAGGGTTCATTGATGAATTGTTTAAGGTTCTAGAGGCTATGGGTGTGTCTTCTCAAGAAAAGGTGGAGTTAACCGCCTATCAACTCAAAGATGTGGTACAAGTGTGGTATGAACAATGGAAGGAGAAGAGACCTATTAGAGAGGGTCCGATAAGTTGGGCTACATTCAAGATGGATTTTCTTGATAGGTTTTTCCCGTTGGAACTAAGGGAGAGGAAAATGTAAGAATTCATCAACCTCCGGCAAGGGGGTATGAGTGTGAAGGAGTATGGCCTCAAGTTCACTCAATTGTCCAAGCATGCTCCTACTTTGGTGTCGGACTCTAGAGCTACAATGAACAAATTTGTTTTGGGTGTATCCGATCTTGTGGTGAATGAGTGTGGGCCGACTATGCTAATCCCAAGCATGGACATTTCTCGCCTTATGGTTCATGCCGAGCAAATTAAGGAGCAAAAGCTTAAGCGAGTTGGTAGAGAATTGAAGAGGTCAAGGGCCGATGATGGGAAGTCTTCTAAGGTTAGGTTTGAAATCTAAGATAAGCCAAAGTTCAAAAAGAGGTTTTCCAACCAAGGTCCTCCTAACACTCCAAGGGTCAACAAAGGTAAAGTGTCTACCCCCAAGCCTCAAGAAGCAAGAGGGGGTGGTCCTTATGTTGATAAGCCTATTTGTACAAAGTGTGGTCGAAAACATGAAGGCAAGTGCATAGTTGACACGGGTAATTGCTATGGTTGTGGTAAGAGCGGCCATATGAGGAGGGACTGCCATATGCTAAAGGCTCAAGGAAGGGAAAATGCTCAAGCACAAGCAAGTGGCCCAAATCCCGATGCTCCTATGAAGAATCACTTTTATTCTCTCCAATCCCGAGATGATGAAGAGAGCTCTCCGGATGTTGTGACCGGTATGTTGCAAGTATTTTCAATAAATGTTTAGGCATTGTTCAATCCCGGTGCCAATTTGTCTTTTGTAACCCCTTTAGTGGTTATAAAGTTTGATATGCTTCCCGATGTCTTAGATAAACCCTTTTCGATTTCTACCCCGGCGGGTGATTCCATAGTTGCTAAAACAATTTGTAGGGGTTGTCCTATATCATTGCCCAATAGAGTCACTTTGGTTCATTTGGTGGAACTTGATATGTTAGACTTTGATGTTATATTGGGGATGGATTGGCTTCATGCTTGTTTTGCGTCCATAGATTGTAGGACCTGAATTGTGAAGTTTCAATTTCCTAATGAACCCATTTTTGAATGGAAGGGAGGAAATTCCGTTCCTAGGGGAAGGATCATTTCATGTCTAAAAGCTTGTAAGTTGATCTCTAAGGGTTGTCTCTATCATATTGTGAGGATCAAGGATCTTGAGTCTGAGATTCCTCCTTTGGAGTCGGTCCCCGTAGTGAAGGATTTTCTGGAAGTCTTTCCCGATGACTTACCCGGGATTCCTCCCAAATGGGAAATAGATTTCGGCATAGATTTATTGCCGGATACACAACCCATTTCAATCCCTCCTTACCGGATGGCCCCGGTGGAGTTGAAGGAATTGAAAGCTCAACTCAAAGATTTGTTGGATTAGGGTTTCATCCAACCTAGTATATCTCTTTGGGGTGCACCGGTGTTATTTGTGAAGAAAAAGGATGGATCTCTTCGTATGTGTATTGATTACCGACAGTTAAATAAGGTGACCATTAAGAACAAGTGTCCACTCCCTAGGATTGATGACTTATTTGATCAAGTTCAAGAAGCGATTTACATTTCAAAAAAATTGATTTGAGGTCGGGTTATCACCAACTTAGGGTGAGAGGTGTTGATATTCTGAAAATAGCCTTCCGAACAAGATATGGTCATTTTGAGTTCTTAGTGATGTCCTTTGGTCTTACAAATGCCCCGGCGGCTTTCATGGACCTTATGAATCGTGTGTTTAGAAATTTTCTAGACTCATTTGTTATTGTCTTTATTGATGACATTTTGATATACTCTAAAATTGAGGATGATCATATGAATCATTTGAGAATAGTATTGCAAGCCCTCAAAGATCACCAACTATATGCTAAGTTTAGCAAGTGCGAGTTTTGGCTAAGATCGGTTGCTTTCCTTGGTCACATTGTTTCTAGTGAGGGTATAGAAGTTGATCCAAAGAAAACCGATGCAGTCAAAAGTTGGCCTAGACCTTTGAATCCTTCCGACATCCGAAGTTTTTTGGGTTTGGCCGGCTACTACCGGAGGTTTGTTGAGGGATTTTCATCTATTGCATCTCCATTAATGGCCTTAACTAAAAAGAAGTCTAAGTTCGAATGGTCGGAATCTTGTGAAAAGAGCATCCAATTGTTGAAAGATAAGCTCACCTCCGCTCCGATTTTGACCTTACCATAGGGCACCGAAGGGTTTGTAGTATATCGCTTCCCGAGTGGGTTTGGTTTGTGTCCTCATGCAGCATGGTAAGGTTATAGCTTATGCCTCAAGACAACTCAAGGTGCATGAGAAGAACTATCCAACTCATGACCTTGAGCTAGCGGCCGTAGTCTTTGCTTTAAAGATTTGGAGACACTATCTCTATGGGGTACATGTGGATGTGTTTACCGACCACAAGAGTCTTCAATATGTTTTTAGCCAAAAAGAATTGAATCTCCGATAAATGAGGTGGTTGGAACTCTTAAAAGATTATGATATGAGTGTCCTTTACCACTCCAGAAAGGCAAATGTGGTTGCGGATGCTTTGAATCATATATCTATGGGTAGTGTGTCACATGTGGAAGAAGCGAAAAGGGAGTTAGCCCGTGATGTACATAGGCTAGCCCGGCTAGGTGTCCGACTTGAAGATTCCCCGAAAGAAGGTGTCATGGTCCATCATAATTTCGAGTCATCGGTTGTTGTTGATGTGAAGTCTAAGCAACATCTTGACCCTATTTTGATGGAACTGAAAGAGTCGGTTCTCAACAAAGCAATAGAAACTTTCTCTCAAGGAGAAGATGGGGTACTTAGGCACCAAGGAAGATTATGTGTGCCGGATGTGGATGGCCTAAGAGAGACAATTTTAGAGGAGGCCCATGGGTCCCGATACTCCATCCATTTGGGAGCCACCAAAATGTATCGCGACTTACATGCAATTTATTGGTGGAACGGAATGAAATGAGACATAGCAAATTTTGTGCCTAGGTGCTGAAATTGCCAACAAGTCAAAGTTGAGCACCAAGGACCGGGAGGTCTAACTTAAGATATTGATACCCCTACTTGGAACTAGGAAGAGATCAATATGGCCTTCGTGGTAGGTTTGCCTCGAACCCGTAGGCAACATGATTCCATTTGGGTCATTGTGGATAGATTGACTAAATCAGCCCATTTCCTTCCCGTCAAGGTTTCTTATTCGGCGGAAGATTATGCTAAGTTGTACATTAAGGAGATTGTGAAATTTCATGGGGCCCCGTTGTCGATAATTTCGGATAGAGGTGCCCAATTTACTTCCCATTTTTGGAGGTCTTTCCAAAGTGGGCTTGGTACTCAAGTGAAACTTAGTACCGCATTTCACCCTCAAAGGTATGGTCAAGCGGAACGCACCATCCAAACCCTAGAGGACATGTTGAGAGCGTGCGTCATTGACTTCAAAGGTAATTGGGATGACCACCTACCTTTAGTAGAATTTTCCTACAACAATAGCTACCACTCGATTATTGCTGTGGAACCCTTTGAAGCACTTTATGGTAGAAGATGTCGATCTCCGATTGGGTGGTTTGAAGTAGGTGAATTTGCTCTTCTTGGTCCCTAAGTAGTCTATGAGGCTATGGAAAAAGTTCGACTTATAAGGGATAGGTTGAAAACGGCTCATAGTCGGCAAAAGTCTTATGCCGATAATAGAAGGAGAGATCTTGAATTTGAAGTAGGTGATTGGGTCTACTTAAAAATCTCACCTATGAAAGGGGTGATGAGGTTTGGTAAGAAGGGGAAGCTTAGCCCCCGGTATGTTGGGCCTTATGAGATCTTGAAGCGTGTTGGAAAGGTCTCTTATGAGTTAAAATTACCCATCAAATTGGCCCCGATTCACCCGGTGTTCCATATTTCTATGTTAAAGAAGTGTATAGGTGACCCGGTGTCCATTCTCCTTCTAGAAGGTTTAGGGGTGAATGAAAACCTTTCTTATGAAGAGGTTCCAGTGGAAATCCTAGATCGTCAAGTTAAGAAGTTGAGGGATAAAGAGGTTGCCTCCGTAAAAGTCCTATGGAGAAACCACCTAGTTGGGGGTGCAACATGGGAGGCCGAGGCCGACTTGAAGTCCCGCTACCCTCATCTTTTTCCTCCTACTCCTAGCCATAGTTGAGGTTAGTAGTCTCTCTTAATTTGGTATAAATTGAAAAATCATGTGTGTTGATGATTATGATATGATTTCCTTGTATGTGCATATTTTTGTGAAAATTCATGCTGAAGTTGTATTTTGAGTTTTGATGAATTTTGTTTCTCATGGTTGATATTGCACCCATAGATGTTGTGTGATGTTGTCTTCATGAGAGTTGTAATAAGCATGCTTGATGTTGTCTTGTTAAAGAAGTATCTTGTTGATTGCTTAACATGTATGTTGATGCTCATCGAATATGGAGAAGGTAGTTCCTCCTATAATTATGTGAAGTAAAGAGTTTTGAGCATTGTAATGTTGTGGATTAAATTCCTATATGATATGATGATATGATGTTGTTGATGTGACTGGTTGTTGTGCTGCTAGTTTGAGTCATTGTCTCCCTACAAAGAAGTCCAAGTGACATTCGGGGACAAATGCTCCTAGGGGGGGATACTGTAACACCCCATAAATTCTATAATTTAAGTTAGAGCCTCACCTTATTAATAATTACTTAAAAATAGTTAAAATGATGTTTATAACCCTAAACTAATGTAATTGACTTGGTTTGGAAGAGTAAAAGTCTAAACGTCAAGAAACGACCACGACGTCCGGAAACTAGAAAAGAATGTGTTCTAGTGTGTCCTTAGGTTTTGGGCAGGTTTGGGAGTGTTGTATGATGGTATAATCTTGTAAAAAAGGGTTAAAATAGGTAAATATATGTTTATAGGGTAAAAATATTCGAATACGACGCCCTGGGACCACCCTAAGGGGACCCCAACCTTGGCCAAGTTTGCTGCCATGGCAGCTTGCAAATTGCTCTTGGAGGGAACAAGGGCGCATCGCGGACTTGCACCCCCAAAGAGAAAAAAAATTTTGCGACACGGTCGTGTCGCAGACTCTACTGTCTGGAAATTTAATTCCAAATATCTTTAGGGAACAACTCCGCGTCACGGACTTGTTCCGTGATAAAAATGCAAAAATTGAGAAATCTATTTTTACTTCATTAAAGAGTCCATTTAAGTGAGGGGTATTTACGGTACTTTAGGGGACTTGTATATAATGATTTTAAAGTCAATTTACCTCACTTTTATCACTCAAACACAAAACCCCAAAGATCTAAACCTAAAGTTCCTCCTTCTCTCTACTCTCTCTCACTCTTCTCAAGAACTCCATTGAAGAAGATTGGAGCTTCAAGAAGAAGATCAACTCTCCAAGCTTTCAACTCGAATTTTTGTGGTTAATTCGTCAATAAGGTATGGTTGCTTATCACTCTTGGGATTCCTTTCCCCAATAGGCCCCTTCAAGATGAATTTCAAAATCTCCAATTTCTAGGTTTCAATCCAAAAACGTGGGTCTTCTTTCTAAAGTGAAATTGATGTTATAAATTGACTTGGATTGGTGTTGTATGAACAATTATGGATGAATTTATATTTTATTGGTGGTTTCTTGAAGAATTCCCCATGAGATCCATGTTTCTCTTTCTTTTCCTAGTTCTAACTCTAGTTTGTGTTGGATATCAATTGAAGGCTACAAATTGAATGTGATGTTATGTAATTCATTTTTGTATGATGATTCTACCCTAGGTTATGTATAATTTCTAAGAAATTATGGTTGGGTCTTTGAATGAAGCATTCAAGGCTATGAAGGGAATATGTCAATTGTTTATATCGATGTTGATTATGTTATAACTTCATGAATTACCTTGTATTATGTATTGACTATGAATTTCATGGTAATTGAAGTATGGATGTCCCACGAAAGGCAAGAAGGTATGAAGGTTGGTTCTTCTTTGAACTCAAGTATGAAAGGTGAATTACTTAGATTGTAATGATGCTATACCTAATGTGTTGTTGTGGTGTTGATGACCTAGTTTCCTCATCATTAACCCTCTACACCTGAATTAGCTATGAAGTATGTATGTATATTATGATTTGATTGCAATATGATTGAACGGTAGTTCTCATGATTACGGTGTAATGTAAAGTGAAACATTTACTCACTTGTTAAGTGTCTCTAAAGTGAAAGGATTGTTACTCACTTATGAACAAATATGAGCTATTATGGTAAGATGTCTATATAAGGGTCTATTAAAGGCTAATGTGAACTTGTGTGATGACTAAAGATGATTACTAAAGGGAATTAGATGCTTAGCACCGAAAGGGCATGTAAATGAGATGGGGGTCTCACGTTTAGTAAGTCCAGCTCCCCACATGGGTTACCTCACGTTTAGAAAGTCTGGATTACTCACGGTATGTGTTGTCTCATGAGATGGAAACCCCCACGTTTAGTAAGTTAGGGTTTCTAGAAGCAACCTCCTTGACCCTTAACTATGTGCCCACATAGGACTTTAGCTTAGTGGATCCACCTATATAGCTATGTATATTATGGTTACACCTTAGGCAAGTGTTAACCCTCTCTTTTTGGTGTGGGAGTAGAACACCGGATTCCATGTAGCTCTCATGGTCTATGTCGGTTATTGCAATATTTCCCTAATGTAAAAGTAAATGAAGGTATGAAAGGTGTGAACTCTTACTAAGACTTTCTTAAGGGTTTCTACTTAGTGTAAGGGAGGGTATGGGACTTCTCTTGCACATTGCACTTGTGGGATTCTAAGGGATGGTTGTAGTAGTGTTCTCTTATGATTATGTTTACGACTTCTGTATGTTGAAGCTATGTTATGTATGATCATTATGAATATGGTAAGTTATGCTGAAATATGATCTTATGAATGTATGCATGAAGGAGGTTGCTTAATGTGATACTTGTCTTTGAATAGGGTTATGGGGTTCTATTCTTTGCATTGCACTAGTATTGCTTGGACTGTCTACATGTTGGGATGATATTATTTTGGTTTGGACTATGATACTTAATTTGTGTGCATATTGGATTTACTTGGCAAAAAGCATGTTTTGAATAAAATGTCATTTTATGCATGTTTTAATGGTTTTTATGCATAGTAGTCATACTTAGTACGTGTGTTGTATTAACCTATATTTCTCCCTTTTCCCCAAACATTTAGGTTCGGGCCGTTGAGGATTCAAGCTTACTTCTCAAGACACTTGGAGTTGTTTCCCCAAGTTGGTGAGTCCTCAAGTCCGAGGACAAGACCCTATGATCTAGCTTCTATGTTTAGTCCTTTGCTTATATTGAAAGACATTGTTGTACTTCCTATTTTCAAAACTTCTTATTGATGTAAGGGCTAAGTCCCATGTTCGATACTTCTATGTCTAGATGGTGCATTGTGACGAAGTTAGATTCTATTATTCATATATGAAGTGAAGTTGAACTTCCAAAGTAAAAGTTTTAAATTTTTCGTTATTTTATTCTATGATATATGCTATGAAGAAAGCTAAGGGCTTGTATAAGACCTCTTCGAGGTCGAATACGCCGGTAATGATTAGGGGGTGCTATAGGGTCGTTACACATTTACGTCATGATTTCATGGCAATGATATTCATCTATCTCATTTACAACAAGTGTTATCAACATTGCAACATTCATAGATACACAAGTATCATAATGAAGCAAGAACAACCATACATCACACAAACATAGAATCACAACCATCAGCTACCTCGAAACAAACTTGAAACCCTAAGAAACTTGATCTTTCCTTTTCCGAATTCGTTCCTCTTCTTTGTGGTCTACAAACAATCACAATAACACGGGAATCAACAAATGATCGCTAATTACCCGAAACTATAACAATTCTATGAACCCTAGATCAACCCCATGATCTCAATTATCCAAACTTGGGTTGTTCCCACCATAGAATATATAACAAAACACTCCCCAATCAATATTCACCCATTCTACTATGTTCTACGGATCGAGAAATAGATTTGGAGAGTGAAAAGCTTATCTTTAGCCTCAAGAATGGTGAAAACGGAGTAGAAATCGCTTGGGGGTCATTCCTTAGCTCTAAAAGTTAACAAGTGCCAAATAAGGTCGTTTAGGGGTTTATTAACGATATTAAGTCGCGTCTGGCCCACCACAGCGGCCCTCATCCCGCTGTAGTGGTGGCGCCAGAGCGACATCAAGTCCCGTCAGAGCGGCATTTTCAAACCAGTGAGCTATCCATCCTTTTCTACAATTTTAAGTCCCGTCGTACCTGCCACAGCGCCCCATATCCCGCTATAGCGGCCCCGCCAGAACCGCCAGACTTCTGCCAAAGCAGCACAAACGGAACAGAAAGTCAACTGAAGAAATTCTAAAATCCCATTTAACTACACACCTCTAACCCACGACGATCAGAAAATACCCTTCACGCTAAGATCGATTTTGGGAGTTCTACTCGCCCGTATTCAATTCCATAAAGTCGTACGGTTTCCTTAACAACTTATCTAACTACTCATGCAATCAAACTGAAAAACAACTCACCCGATTGTTACCAGATTTTTTTACACCTCAAGGACTCTGATTTTGTCCAAATTTGGACAAGGTTGGGAAAAATATAAATACTACGAAAAAGTTTTTCCAGCGCCAAATTTTCCCCTGTTGGCATTTCTATAATGACGAAACCATGTCGTTCCAATAGATACCAATTTACCCATGACTCATCCCCGAGTGACAAAATTTAGGAAGAGTAGGCTAAGGAAAGAATGAAGTAGTACCTGATTCGGCGAACAATTGGGGATACTTGTCTCACATGTCCCTCTCGATTTCCCAAGTAGCTTTCTCAACAAGACGGTGCTTCCATTGAACTTTCATGGACTTGATCTCCTTGGTCCTCAACTTATGCACATCACGATCAAGAATAACAATAGGTTCCTCCTAATATTGGAAGTCTTTGTCTAGCACAATTGAGTCCCACTTAATGATATAATCTCCATCACCATGATATCTCTTCAACATAGACACATGAAATACCGGATGAACACCGGATATATTAGGGGGTAGAGCCTATCTATATGCCACCGGCCCTACACATTGAAGAACCTTAAATGGACCATTGTATCTTGGACTTAGCTTACCCTTCTTGCCAAATCTCATCATCCCTTCATGGGTGATACCTTAAGAAGAACATTCTTACCAGTCTGAAATTCCATATCTCTTACCTTATGATCCGCATACTTCTTCTGTCTACTCTGGGCTGCTAGAAATTTAGCTTGAATACTCCTCACCTTATCTTGAGCATCCTTCACTAAATCAACCCCCAAAGGTTTCACATCTCCAGCCTCGAACCAACCTGTAGGTGGCCTACATCCCCTCCCATTTAGTGTCTCAAATGGTGCCATGTCAATGCTGGATTGATAACTATTATTATAGGAGAACTCATACAAAGGTATGAATTTATCCCAATGCCCTCAAAAATCAATCACACATGCCCTCAACATGCCTTCCAATACTTGAATAGTCCTCTCAGATTATCCATCTGTCTGTGGATGGAAGGTTATACTAAAAGTGAGTTATGTGCCCAATTCATCATGCAATTTCCTCCAAAACTTGGAAGTGAATTGGGTACCACGATCTGAGATGATAGAAAGGGGCACCCCATGCAACCTCACTATCTCTTTCACATACAACTTAGCCAATTGTTCAGCATTATAATCTATTCTTATGGGAATAAAATGGGTTGACTTGGTCAATCTATCAACCACTACCCAAATATAATCGAACTTCTCCAAAGTCTTGGGAAGACCAACAACAAAATCCATATCTATTCTTTCCCACTTCCATTTCGGAATTAGCATTTTTTGAAGTAAACCTGCAGGCCTTTGATGCTCATATTTCATTTGTTGGCAATTTCGACAGTTAGCCACAAACTCCGTTATGTCTTTCTTCATACCCGACCACCAATAAATTCATTTCAGATCTCTATACATCTTGGTTACACCCGGATTAATAGAATATCGCGAACCATGAGATTCTGCCAATAATTTTTGAATCAAGTCATCAACTCGAGGAACACAAATCCTCTCTTTAACATTGAGTACACCATCCGTATCAAGAGTGGTCTCTTGTCCCTTACCGTTCGCCATCTTCTCCTTGAGTTCGTTCAAATTTTCATCCTCAAATTGTTTGGCCTTGATCTCCTTAATGAATGTGGCCTTAATTCAATGCTAGCTAACACCCCGCCCCTTTCAGAACCCAACTGCATGAACTTAGAATCTAAGGTCTGAATTTCTTTGGCCAAAGCTCGCTTGGTTACACTTAAGTAAGCTAAGCTACCCATACTTACTGCTTTTCGACTCAAGGCGTCTACCACAACATTAGCCTTACCCGGATGGTATTGAATGGTCACATCATAATCTTTGAGTAACTCTATCCATCTTCGTTGTCTCAAATTTAGATCATTTTGAGTGAACACATGCTGCAAACTACGATGATCGGTAAACACTTCACACTTAACACCATAAAGATAATGCCGCCAGATCTTAAGAGCAAATACTACCAGCGCCAACTCCAAATCATGGGTTGGATAATTTCTCTCATGCACCTTCAATTGGCGCGACACATAGGCTATAACATTCTTATCCTGCATTAACACAGCTCCCAATCCAGAATGAGAAGCATCACAATAAACTATAAAATCCTTACCTTCCACCGGTAATGCTAGGATAGGTGTGGTGGTCAAAAGAGTCTTCCTCACATTTTTCAGTCCATTCAAATGGTATCTCCTTTTTGGTCAAATTGGTCAAATGTGTAGCAATTGAAGCAAAATTCTTAACAAATCGATGATAATAACTAGCGAGTCCCACGAAACTCCTAACCTCCGTCATAGAGTCAGGCTTTACCCAATTCCTAACCGCTTCATTATTTTGGGGATCTACCATTACAACTTCCCTTGACACTACATGCCCCAAAAATGCAACTGATTTCAAACTAAATTCACACTTTGAAAATTTAGCATATAACTTTTGTTCCCCAAGAACACCCAAAACAGTATGAAGATGGTTGGCATGCTCTTCTTCACTTTTCGAATAAACCAAAATATCATTAGTAAAGACTATCACAAAGGAATCAAGAAATTGCTTGAACACCCCATTCATCAAACTCATAAAAGTTGTAGGCATATTGGTCAAACCAAAAGACATAACCAAAAACTCATAGTGCCCATAACGACTTCTAAATGCCGTCTTGGGCACATCTTCCAGTATTATTTTTAATTGATGGTAACCGAATCTTGGATCAATCTTTGAGAAACCGCTGCACCTTGCAATTGGACAAAGAGATCATCTATTCTAGGCAAGGGGTACCTATTTTGAATAGTGAATCAATTTAGTTACCGGTAATCTATACACATTCTCATACACCATCCTTCTTCATAACAAACAAAACTGGAGCACCCCATGGGGAAGCACTAGGGCGAATAAATCCCTTATAAATGAGCTCTTGGATTTGACCCTGAAGCTCTCTTATTAAAGGGTTCCTTTATTTATTAAGGGACTAAATTCAAAGTTGCAGGTATTATTTGTTCATATGCCCTCTGCAGGGAGGAGCTTTAATGAGGTAACAAACTTTGTGAAGAAAGTGGAGGGGGTGTGGCGAGAAGGTTAGGCTAAGCCATTGGCTAAGAGGGCCAAGAACTCAGGTAACTTCCAAGGTTTAATGTATTCGGGTGATTTGCCTCAAAGTTTGATATGAATTGTGATATACTTGATGCCCTCATCCATGTTTCTACCCCAGTTGGAGAGTCTGTCATAGTCATCCATGTCTATCGTGCTTGTCCTATTTTGTTTATGGATTATCAGACTTGGGATGATTTGGTGATTTTGGATATGACTGACTTTGACATAATTTTAGGCATGACTTGGTTGTCCCCCTATTATGTTGTGCTTAATTGTAACACTAATTCTGTAACTCTAGAAATTTCGGGCTAGGAAACTGGTAGGGGCAGCGTTGTTTGGCTTATTTGGCTTATATTCGAGATGTTGAGGTTGAGTCTCCCTCTATTGAGTCTATTCCCGTGGTGTCAGAATTTAAAGAAGTGTTTTCTACTAATTTGCCTTAAATGCCTTCGGATAGAGATATAAATTTTTGTATCAATTTAGAGCCTGTACTCGTCCCATTTCCATCTCTCCATATCGCATGGCTCCGACAGAATTAAGATAGCTTAAGGCTCAAATCCAAGAATTTCTTAATAAAGGATTTATTCATCCTAGTGTTTCCCAGTGGGGTACTCCAGTTTTATTTGTTAAGAAAAAGGATGGTAGTATGAGGATGTGTATAGACTATCGGCAATTGAATAGGGTCACCATTCGAAAAAAGTACCCATTGCCTCGAATAGATGATCTTTTTAACCAATTGCAAGGTTCATCAGTTTTCTATAAGATTGATATAAGGTCTGGTTACCATCAGTTAAAGATTAGGCCTGAGGATGTGCCCAAGATGGCGTTAAGAACCCTCTATGGGCACTACGAGTTTCTAGTTATGTCGTTTGGGTTGACAAATGCGCCGGCAACTTTTATAAGTTTAATGAATGGTGTGTTAAAGCCATTTCTTGATTCATTCATCATAGTATTTATTGATGATATTTTGGTCTATTCAAAAAGTGTGGAAGAGCATGTCGACCATCTTCGTATTGTTCCGAGTGTTCTTGGGAAACAAAGGTTGTATGCAAAATTTTCTAAGTGTGAATTTTGGTTGACTGCGGTTGCATTTTGGGACACGCAGTTTCAAAAGAAGGGGTAATGGTTGTTTTACTCGAAAAATAAAAATAAAAATGTACTAGTTTCGAAAAATCGACTACACTTATGACTTGAACAAAAATTGATTTTCCAAATAGTGTTGCCACTTAATTTTTGAAAGAAATTAAGAAAACTTATAAAAAAATTCAAAAGATTTAAACACAATAAAATCATTTGAAATTCAAAGGGGTTTGGAGTTCAATTTACATTCCGAGAAGGTGTTAGGCCCTTAGAATGTCCGCTAATTTGCAGTTGACCAGTGATCTGACTAAAACATTTGACTAACTTGAAAAATATCAACTAAGTAAGAAAACTCATTTTTTATTATAGAGGGGAAAACTAAAGGGAACTTTCTAAGGGAAATAATTCATATGTGACAAGACAATAAATAAAAATAAAGCTAAGTAAAAAATATAAAATTTTTAATTTGAATATAAAAGGAGAAATGACTATCGTTTGGAAATTAATTAACTCAAACGAAAATCAAATAAAAGGGTTAGAATCAATACACACAATAAATAACTAAGAGTAAGGAAAAAAATATAAATAATCCCAAACTTGGGCCTTTTTCCCAAATTCAAAATTGGGTCGGCAAACACATCTTGGTCCCTGTCCTATCTTCTAAATTAAAGCCTGCCAGTAACAAATTGGTTTCAACCCATTTTTGTTCTGAAAGGCTACTTGGAACTGCTAGCAAATTTGGGCTTTAGCCCATTTTCGTGCCTAAAGCTCTATGTATACACATAATATATACTGTTGTATATACGTTGTATACAGCCCATTTTTAGGCTTTTCGAGACTGCTATTTTAGCTTCCAGTAACTCGAACAAGATGCGGCTGATTCAAACATGATCCAACTCAACGATATGCAAGGATTAGAGTCATATAGACTCGGTCAATGTCACATGTAAACAGAATAAAGTAAAAGAATTAATCAAGAGTGATACAAAATTATTCAAGAGCAAATTTTCCAATAAAAGGCAGTAGGCAACCATGAGCTCATCCATTCTTAAAAGTAACAACACATAGAGGAAGATATGAACTAATTGAAATACTACTAACACAAGATATCTAATAAAATAATGAAATAAAATAAAAGATAGCACTATGAACTAATGAACATATATCTATCATGAGAATGCCAAGAATAAGAAAAAACTCATTTTTTTACACAGTAGCCTTACTGTAAGACATGTTAGATTAATGGACAAGGAGAGAAGTACCTTAGAGTTTTAAAGCAAGAGAATTATGAGCAATAAATGACAAAATGCATTCCTCTTCTCATAGTTTTTGAAGAAGCATTAATCAAAGGGGGGCATTTTGGGAACTAGTACACTATAGGAGATAAGAACAAATTCCGATATAAACACAAAGATTTAACTCCAACATCAAACCCAGATAAAGATGAAAAATTGATCATAAGCTACTAAACTTGCACTTGAACATATCAAATGTCCCCCAAATCAGACTCAACATATGTATAAAGAAAAAACTTAAACAAAACTTGAGCAGTAATAAAGTGATCTATGCATAGACAATACACCTTTCTACTAAATTATATTAGTTAAATTGAGACTCTAATGGTTACCTATAGACCTGAAAAAACAATGAAGACTCCAACGTTAAAAGAAAAGAACAAGGCACAAAATCATTTGTATAAGCTAACATTAACAATCGAACAGACCCTGACCTTAACTAAGCCTAAGAAGATGCAAAGAAATTAAGCCAGACAACATCATAGGATTCAAACAGTAAATAATCTTTAGACTAAACATGGGAAGATTTGATCAAAACAAAGCTTAAACTAAATCAATAACATATTCTATGAGCAAGAGGAGTAACATTTAGCTATATTCAGATGCTAAAATGACAACCCGGTATCATTATTAAAGGAATAAGAAGACGAACGACAACAACATAATCGAAATCGAAAACTTCACACAATGGAAATACGAGATGAAGGGGAATTTAACAAAGGGAAATGGATATTACCTTTTTTCAGGCAGCGACTGAGACGACGAGCTAGAAAAGAGCTTTCCAATACCAAAACCAAAAGTAAAGCTTCGACAAGCTCTCGTGAGCACTGAACGAGAAAGGAAAAGCAAGAAAAATCTAGCCTCCAAGTCCATGTCGTTTAAAGCCTATTTCCTATGTATTTCATATGCAATTGTGTATAACTAGTGACCTTACTGTATTTTTTCGTAACTAAGATAGACTGTCCCTCCAATGTATATTTTTTCCCACTTTCTTCAAAACATTAACAAAGAAGAAGCGGGAACTATTTATAGACGAATTCTAGGGTTATTTTTTTTGGGGGGGGGGGGTTGAAAGAGATTTTGGATGAATTCGAAATTTAAAATTTGAATCCCTTTGAAGGATAAGGTTGCCACTCGAATTAGTATGATTCTTGCACAATTCTTCGACAGAAAAATGGTGAGGGCCGCTTGATCGTGAGCAAAAGATGAAGGAGCAACATGATTGCAATAGCTGTCCCAATTCTCGAATGTTCTCGGTACATAGATGATAAGGAGAGAGAGAGAGCACACGTGAATGGGTTGCTGGAGCTCGGGTCGGGCTATTTTTTTGGGTTTCTCGCATTGATTTTCTGGGTTTACGTGTTGAGGAGGAAGAGGATGCGAGTACAAGGGATGGGTTTTGCTTTTGTATGTATTTGTTGTAATTGTATGGGTCTTTGGAATTGGAGATAAGGGTAAAATGGGTCGGTTTATTGTTTTGAGATTGGGCTGCTGAAAAGAGGTAAAAAAAACTAGGCCCCAAATTGGTCTCCAAATGGGTGTAAGGTGAGGTCAAAGATGGGTTAGATCTTGAAGTTTTAAGAAATAGCCAAATTGAGTTAAATTAACAAATTTGGCTAAACTCTAAATAAGACGAATTAATATTAATTAATTAAAAAGCTTCTTAATCTTAACGAAATAAAATAATTAACTTAATTGTAAACTAATGATTCAAAATTATTGCCATAATTTAAACTAAACTAATTTAATAAAATACTTACGAAAATTAAAATCTCTTTTTGAGATGATTTTTGAAATGTTTATAAAATATACTAATTATACACAAAATTATATAAAACATATATATTACTTATAAATTATAAAAATGAGAAAATTAATTAAAAGTAACTTGGAAAATATTTGAACTTTATAAAAACTAATTATTTCAAATCGTTTGGAATTTAAGAAGCTCGGTGATTAATCTATATTGTGGAGGTCCACAATTGGGTGTCAACAACAGTAGATCCCCAAAAGATTGAGGCGGTTGAGAATTGGATTTGGCCTAGCTTTGTGACGGAAGTTAGGAGTTTTGTGGGACTCGCTAGCTACTATCGTCGATTTGTGAAGAACTTTGTTTCTATTGCCACTCACTTGACAATTTTGACCAAAAAGGAGGTACCCTTTGAATGGACTGAAAAATGTGAGGAGAGCTTTCAAAAGCTCAAGATTCTCTTGAATACAACGCCTATTCTAGCATTACCAGTGGAAGGTAAGGATTTCATAATTTATTGTGATGCTTCACAATTGGGTTTGGGTGTTGTGTTAATGCAGGATAAGAATGTCATAGCCTACGCATCGTGATAATTGAAGGTGTATGAGAGGAATTACCCAACGCATGATTTGGAGTTGGCAGCGGTAGTGTTTGCTCTTAAGATCTGGCGACATTACCTCTATGGTGCAAGTGTAAGGTATTTACTGATCATCGTAGTTTAAAACACGTGTTCACTCAAAAGGATCTTAATTTGAGACAATGAAGGTGGATGGAGTTACTCAAGGATTATACGGTGATCATTCAATACTATCTGGGTAAGGCTAATGTACTGGCAGACGCTTTGAGTCGAAAAGTGGTGAGTATGGGTAGTTTAGCTTGCTTGAGTGTAACTAGGCGACCCTTGGCTAATGAAATTCAAACCTTGGAGTCTAAGTTCATGTAGTTGGGCATCTCAGAGAAAGGTGGGGTGCTAGATAGCATTGAAGTTAGGTCCACATTCATTGAGGAGATCAAGGCCAAATAATTTGAGGATGAAAATTTGAATGAAAAAGACTGCAATTTGTAAGGCATAAGAGACCACTTTTGATGCGGAAGGTGTGCTCAGTTTTAAAGGAAGGATTTGTGTCCCTCGAGTTGATGACTTGATTTAGAAATTTCTACATAATCCCATGGTTTGAGATTTCCATTCATCCGGGTGTGACCAAGATGTACCGAGACTTTAAGCAAATTTATTGGTGGCCGGGCGTGTAGAAGAATATCGCAGAGTTTGTGGCTAAGTGTCAAAATTGTCAAGAAGTAAAGTATGAGCACCAAAGGCCTACAGGTTTGATTCAGAGAATGCCAATTCTAGAATGGAAGTGGGAAAGGATAGCCATGGATTTTGTGGTTGGTCTTCCCATGACTTTGGGGAAGTTTGATTTTATTTGGGTAGTGGTTGACATATTGACTAAGTCAGACTATTTTATTCCGATAAGAATAGATTATAATGCAGAACAATTGGCTAAGGTGTATGTGAAAGAGATAGTGAGGTTGCATGGGAAGCTCCTTTCTATCATCTCAGACCATGGTACACAGTTTACCTCCAAGTTTTGGAGTAAATTACATGATGAATTGGGCACACAACTAACTTTTAGTACCGCTTTCCATCCACAGACGGACGGGTAGTCAGAAAGGATTATTCAATTGTTAGAAGACATGTTGAGGGCATGTGTAATTGATTTTGGAGGGCATTGTGATAAGTTCCTACCATTGTGTGAGTTCCCTTATAATAATAGTTATCATTCGAGCATAGATATGGCACCGTTAGAAGCAATCTATGGAAGGGGATGTAGATCACCCATAGAATGGTACGAGGCTAGAGATGTGAAACCTTTGGGGGTCGAATCCCCCAGGGAGTGCTACGTGCATAAGATTCAAGAGCAAAGTATAAATATGTTCAAGTCAGTCATAGGAGAAGAAATTTACGAATGAAAGCATAGTTCAAATTAAGGGTGACACAAGTGTCAAATATGGGGGTTTTGGTTTTAATTATCAACTAAAGCAACAACAAATAATACGAATTAATAAGTCAAGAGACGGGTTCTTCAGATGTGATTGAATTATAGGCTAAGGTAGACAAATGGATGATTGCAACTGATAGTAAATAGCTGTAAATTAGTGAATTCTCTTGAACACCAATAAGCAGCAATTAAGAACAACCTACACTTTAGTCCATTCACTCTCTCGAGTTGAATGAGTGGAAAAGGGTTTAGGATTCACTCTTTTGAGCTGAACCCATGACAACCCAATACCCACAGACCATCAAATCAGTAACCTTGGTTTTAAAACCTCTCTCGAGCAAGCCAAAAAAATGAAGGTAGAGTTGCATTTGCAACTACAACGCTTTAAATTAAACCACAATTACTGATTGAAATCACTTTTAAACAGTATTTAAACTATCAATTAACAATACCCAGCAGATAAATCAACCCATAATCACACTCCAAGAATTGGGGTTTTAGTTAGACATCATAAAATATAGAAATGGTTACCAAATTGTGTTTCCATCAATTGGTTATGATTAATTTCGTCTTTACAAAGGTCCAAGTTGAAGAATCTCAAAGATCCACTTCTAATTTCTCAAAAATGGAAAACTTCATTTCTTCAAAGCTAAGGAAAAATTTGTCTCAATACTCTCAGTTCAAAACTCAAAAATTACTTTAATGAATCTTCAGAATAAAATTTGGATCCCAAACATATTGTTTGAAAATGTATTTATAGTCGCCAAAAATATGTTGCGACGGACCATTTGGCGCAGTAAGTCGGGATCGCCGAACCACTCGGCGATCCGTCCTTTGGTCAATTCCATCACCTTTTTACTTTGGCCTTCAGCATTCTCAAGATTTGTAACTTTGGGCGATCTTAGCACTACATCGTGGAACCGTTTGGCGACACACTGACTGCTCTATTCCATCGCCGACTTGATTTTCTCCGTCAAGGCTTGGCACACTGGAACTTTAGGCGAGATCATAGTCATTCAGCGACTCACCCAATTGGTTAGGCAGTCACTAGGCCTTCTTTTCTTCGTTCTTTCAGCTACCTTATTCCTTTTTACTCATTAGTGTCCATGCTTTGATCCTCAATCCAAATACCTGGAAATCAAGGATTTACATTAGTTATTTGCACAAAATAAGCATTTGAGGATACTAAATCTATTAAAATAAAGCCCTAAATGAGTCTAAATCTTGGACTCATCAACACCCCAACTTAAACCTTTTCTTGTCCTCAAGTAAACCTCAAGTTCAGCAGTTCAAAAAAGATGTCTTAAACAGTGTTACACAAGACTCAATCATCAATGCACGCAAAAGGACTCAACTTACTCATGCAAGGATCAATTGCACACTTAAAGATTCAAGTTGTGACTCACCATTATCAAAGACTCTCAAGTTCATAATACTTGCTTCAAATGCAAGTTTAAGCTCAACAAAGGTACTCAAATGCCCTCACACAAAGAATTGTTCCATATTCACACATAATGGTTCAACAATTTATAGCTATGGAATCATAGTCAACACTTATATTCAATAAGATAAACAAATGCATGAATTCACCCATAGGTTTTCCCATATTTTCAAATCAACATTTGTTTTATCTCACTCAAGATCAAAAAGGTCTTTTTAAGGTTTGCAACGGGACAGAGTGTAAAGGTATGGCATTTAGGCTCAGTGACTTCTATCCTCATGAAATGTGGTGTGAACAACACTTTCTTTCCTTTTCTTCATCATTCTCATTCGTGCTCACAAGTCACCCCATTATTCTCTTTCCATGGACTGTTGGACACCCCATTTGTTTTTGCATTTTCACTACTTTATTCCACCACTTTTTCATTCTTTTCTTCTTTTTATCTTCTTTTTTTTTGTATGGAGGGGTTCCATCTTTCTCAAAACCATGGGTCAAAGGGGACTTCTTTGCACTTCTTGATTTACCTTCTCTTTTGACCACAACCCTAACTTAGGATTTTGGCCTAAGTTGGCTATTAAAAAAAAACCACATCTCATGAGGATTAAGGGTGAAGGGATAAATAAAGGTCACAATTTCATCAAGTGTCTTCCAAGGAAAGGCTAAGGCTCAAAAAGTGTTCAAGCGAAGTTCACACACTCACAAGGTAGGCCACAAAAAAAGGTATATCAAATTGTATCACACTCTTCAAAGTTGCCTAATATCATTTCAAGAGATTGCATCACTTAGTCAACCGGACCAACGGGTTAAATTCTACGTGTCATCACCAATGGTTCATGGTAAGCTCATCACACAAGGCATTGACACAAATGTCAAACAAGACTCCACACTTTCGCTAGTGTTCAATGTTCATCACAAGAGACTCAATTTGATACTTGGCTAGTCACAACGAGATGCAAAAAGTTCACATATTGTCTATGCAATTCATTGGCCTCATCATAGCCGCACATTCAATTTTATTTAAGTATGAGCACTATTCAAGTCATCGGTATTGATCAAGACTGATACTCAAATTTGCAAGAGAACAGCCACATTCAAACACAAACTAGAGGTGGCACATTTTTTTTTTTTGAGAAGGGTCCAAAAGTCATTTACAATTAAAGCAAGGAGCCACAAGCTCAAACATCTAAAAAATAGTGCTAAACACAAGATATACCACAAAACCCAATGTACGAACAAAGCAATAATTACAAAAAGTGGGCCTCACCCCACCATAAACAAAAGCTATTTGTCCTCAAATGCAAGAAATAAAATATCTAATAGTCAAAAAGAAAGTAAGACAAAGAGGGAGGTAAAAAGGGATCCTATCTAAACAATCGTTCCATCTATCGGGGAATCATTGCCCGGTGTAGTGCTCAGAACCTGGGCATCAGTGCTCTGAGTCACGTTAGAAGTACCAGCTCCACTAGACCCACCCATGGTGGTGTCTCTCAAAGAGGTCTGCTGTGACGTCTCAAACATAGCATCCTCCAGGTCAACTAGACCATCATAAACCTCAGCATCATGTACATCTATCTACTCTTCATCAGTCTCGGTCTCTGACTCATCAGTTGTTGTGCCATCCCTATGTACATCTCTGGTGGTAGCCATAAGAATCTCTGAAGTCTCAAAGGTGCCCACATCATCCGCAGCCTTTAGTAGTGAAGTGAAGTCAATAGACATTAGATAGTTTATATCCTTCCTCATATCTGCTACTTCGTCTTTCAAAGATGTACCCTCAGAGGTATCCCCCTGTTTGTTCTCACAAGCCTCAACTCTTGTAGTGATAGTGTCAATAGAAGTCCAGATGGGGGTCAGTGTAGCAAGAAGGGCGCTCTCGATCATCCACGGGACATCAGCCTCCAATCTAGTAGCCTTCTCATGAGCCGATTGAGCTAAGTGCCCCATCTTCAGGATCATAGCCTGAATAATCTTAGTGGGCTGGGAGGAGGTGGAAGCACCTGGAGCCTGTGAAGAAGAAGAAGTCAGATTAGATGTACCTAAAGGTCTGGGGGCCGGAGTAGCCAAAGATGACTCTGCAGGTATCGAATTAATGTCCACCTCTAGGGATGTATCCACCGGAGCTTCTCTCCTCTTGTCGGCCTCTTCTCGTGTGTAGTCTGCCTCAATATGCCAGATGTCAGTGGTAGAAGAAGGAGTAACCTCAATATATCTCGTATCATCTCGGGGCACTCCAGCACTCCGGCACAATTCCGTGATCAAGACTGGGAATAGAAGTGAGGTCTGCTTCCAATAGTGATGTGAAGCCAGTAGACTTTAGATAGTCTACATCCTTTCTCAAATTTGCTACTTTGTCTTTCAAAGACATCACCTCAGAGGTCTCCCCCTATCTGCTCTCACAAGCCTCAACTCTTGCAGTGAGAGTGTCAATAGAAGTTTGGAGGGGGGTCTGTATAGCAAGAAAGGTGCTCTAGATAATCCACGTGACATCAGCCTCTAATCAAGTAGCCCTCACATCAGCCGACTGGGCTAAGTGCCCCATATTTAGAATCATAGCCTGAGTAATCTTGGCGGGCTAGGAGAAGGTGGAAGCACTTGGAGCCAGTGAAGGTGAAGATGTCGGAGCAGATGTACCTGAAGCCTCGGGGACCGGAGTAGGAAAAGATGCCTCTGCAGGTATGGAATAAATGTCCACATCTGGGGATGTATCCACCGGAGCTGCTCTCCTCCTTTCGGCCTCCTCTCGTGTGTACTCTTCTTCAATACGTCGGATGTCAGTGGAGGAATAAGGAGTAACCTCAATATCTCTCGTTTCATCCCAGGGCACTTTAGCACGCCGGCACAACTGCGTGATCAAGATTGGGAATAGAAGTGAGGTCTGACTCTGCTTGGCCCTCATGGCCATCTATTGCTCAATAATAAGCCCCATGTCAATGCTCTTCCTAGAAATAATCGACCCAAGGCAGGCCGCCTTGGGATGACGGAGAACGGACACATTTTGGGAAGGCATAATAGAGCTGCTGATGAATCCAAACCAATAACGTGTAGCTACACTCAAGTCCCCTTCTCGATCAGGACTCCTGCCTCTATCCACCTCGAGGTGGTGTTTGAGATAAGGGGCACAAGCTAGCCCATGGGCTCATCTAATGATGTTGCAGTGGTAGCCAAGTTAGGGTAGTCAAAGTCATACCCCTATCAAGTATGGTATTAATGTACTCGCTACTGCACCTGACTTCCTTTCCCCGGACCATGATCTACCTAACTCGTCTAAACTTGTTGCCCTTCTTGTTTCTCTTCAGGACCAAGTCACCACACACTATATAGGACTCCTGGACCCATGAAGGAATATAGGAGCCTCGGGGCCTGGTAAACTGCTCAAACCGATGGAAGTGGAGGGTGTCCCTCACCCCGGAGTATTTACCCTCAAGGCCCTCTATAGATAAAAACTTCTCCTTGAGGATAGTTCGCAATCCATCACCTTTTAGTCTATTTAGAAGCCTGGGAGGAGGGACTGCTAGTGGCATTGGAGCCATAGAAGGTGCTGGAGCTGGCACTGAATCTGCTGGGGTGGAAGCTGAAGGGACTCTAGTTGAGTCAGGGCGAGATCTAGCATGGATCTCAGCCCACCAGGAATATAAAGGTTCATCATCCTAAGGCTCAGATAAATTAGCCTGGGAGTCAGCAGCCACTCTTTCAGATGTGGGCCTCTTGCCTTTGTTCTGACCTCTCATTGGAGGCTTTGTTCTTCCCTTTTTAAGAGGATTTGATCCCCCTTCATTGATTGTGATATCCCGTGCTCTTTTTAGGGTAGCATGTCGATGTTTGTCCTTACCATATCTGCAAAACATCAGGAAAAGTTAGAAGTAATACGAGCAAAATCACAGAAGAAAAGAGTTGTAGACAGACTCGCCGAATCTCTTATGCGAGCTAGATCGGGCTCCCCATTAGGATTGGCTCAAAATGGAACAAAAAGTTTTTGCATGTCCGCGATGGAAAGGCCTTTCAGCGAGCAAGAACTAGCCCACTGAAAGTTACAGTGCAATTAAGGGTCAGGGACACAGACAAAAGGCGATCAAGAAGGATTTTCAGCGAGTCGGCGAGTCACCGAGTGCATTTGGGGACCTCAAGCTTCTCGCCAAAAGTTACAGAACCAAAGTTCACATTTAGCATGAAATTAAAGGCGATATGGGGAAGTTTGGTGAACCGCCGAGTGGTTCGGCGAGCTCAACCCAACTCGCCAAACAACCCAATGTGCCTACTTTCAACCCAACTTATCAAATTCAACCTCGTAGCCCCCGAAAAATAATCAAAACATGCACCCATAAAATTAAACTAAGACCTATTACTCCCATGACCCCGGGATACTCAAACTTCTCCCAGTTTTGCCAAATTTAGTCATTTGATGACTTTTGCATTTAAGAATGACGTCAACCGCTCCATCATTGGGCAAAATACATCATTTGGCACAAATACAGGCTATTTAGACTTCATCCGACTAGACTCAACAACATGCAAGCACAACCCCACAATTTTTGACCAATTTTAAGGCACAAAATCTCAGGAATTCAACATTATAGGCAATACGGGCAAACTATTCAAATTAACAAAGGAACAAATAAACCCAACTATGCTCAGAGAGGACTAGTACACATCACTAAGATAAGATCATTGAAAATGAGTACAAATTTCTAAAAATAAATTTGGGGTTCGGAAAACCAACCTTAGATGCCGAATAATCAAGATTTGAAATGCTAGGTGGCAAAGAAATCCAACTCCGAGCGCACAATCAACAACTCAAATACAGTAAAAATGCAAAAATATAGAATACTAAAGTGCGGGTGGGAGTTTGGGAAGTTCAAAAGTGAGGGAAAGTGAAAGAGTTTGGAAATTTAAACTTTTGGCCTTTAAAAACCGTCGAGTTCTCGCCCATTCGGTGACATTAGTTTTGCTCGCCGACCCACTCGGTGACACGCCGAGTGGGCACTTACCTCTCTGAGGTTTACAAGACCTCTAGTTAATGTGAGGATCCAAACGGCGGACTAGATTGTGATCGCCGACCTGGTGGGCAATTCGCCAAGTTACTCCTGGGCTCACCGAGTATTATAGACTCCAATTTAAAAATGTCTTGAGTCCAATGGTGGTCCAAGTCGGGCTCCCCGGCCTCTTCGATGAGTCGTCGACTGGACTTTCAGCTCGCCAACTTGCACTTTTCAAACACCTTCCATACTTTAACCTGCACAATCAACACACCATTATTTCAATTCAAAAAGAAATTAGCAAATAAAAACTTGCATTGCCTCCCAAGCAGCGCCTTAGTTAACGTCGAGGCATGATGCAAGTCCACACTCAAACCTCATTCTTGGGATTAGCCATAGTTTCACTAGGCAAACCCCTTACTGACTCAGGTTTGAATGAGACGAGATATGACCCATATGGGTCTCCAACTACTTGATCGAGACGGAATGGGAGGCAACAGTCTGGCTAAGGGTCAACACATCTTCTTTTATTTATTTCAAAATCTTGTCTGACCCCTCAACTTTGTTGAGGATACGAGAAAGCATATCCTCCGATCGGCCACCTTCTGAATCCTTTAGCTTTTGGCGCTCATGGGGAGGCACATACCTATCCTTCTTCCCATCCTTCCAATTGGGATTTCGATCACTCCATTCTCGATCACGATCCTTCTAACCTTCATCCATGTTCCAACCTTAGTTACCACCCTACCTCAGGTAGTTTGAACAATAACCACCACCTTGGTTGGCTAGGAAATTCACCTCTTCATTGTATAAAGCCTTAAACTTGGCCTCATCCAGATTAACACACCCGACACCCATGGCATTAACATCTTGAGCACCAGCTCCCATGACATTTTTGGACAAAATGTCAAGTTGTGTCATGATTTTGGCCATGTTCTGGTCCCTCTCTTGGTCTTTCTCCATCTGCTCCTTAGTCAATTTAAACGTGAGAGGGAAGACCTGGTCTTCACCGGTGTACCATGCCCAGTTGATTGTGGTCATGCCATCCAAGAGTTGAGACACTATCACATAAGGTTGCTGCATCAAACCTCCAGGAGAAAGTTGGTCAGCAAAACCCTTATTTACCGAATCAAGGCTCCGGTAAAACTACTGCAGCAACACGTTGTCAGGCAAGCCATGAGTTGGGCATTTGAGCACCAATTTCTTGAATCGTAGCCAAGTTTCATGAATTGGCTCGCCCTCCAAATGCTTGAAGATCTGAATGTTGTCCCGAAGAGTCATCATCTTTGAAGAAGGGAAAAATCGCACTTGAAATACGGTGACCAACTCCTCCCACGAAGTGATTGATTCACGTGGAAATTCAGCCAGCCACTTACATTCTTCTCCCATTAAAGAGAACGGGAACAACCTTAACCAGACCGACTCTTGGGATATGTTCTTGAAGGAGAATGATTCGCATACATCCACGAAGTTTCTATTATGCTCATGGGGATCCTCATGAGCCAAACCACCGAACAACCCCTTCAATTTCAAGAGTTGCAACATAGTACTTGTGATGTGGAACACCGCATTTCCTTCGGCTGGAGGCAAGCGAATGGCACCAATACCACCCATAAGATAAGGGTCATTAGCATTAAGCTCGTTGACATCGTTGAGGTTTCCAATGTCATCTTGGTGGCCTACTTGGCTATCATTGCTGCCGTTCACACTCATACTTCATGATTCAAAACACAAACAAGCAAAACAAAACTAAAATTAAGTAAGTTCAACTATGACTAACAAGAACAAAATTTAACTTGACTAAACATTTTCAAACAACACCAGTCCCCGGCAGTGGCGCCATTTTGATTTCACGTATCAGGACACTTCTTCCAATTCTAAGTACCAATGATCATTAGTCAATAATATAACCGAACTAAGTGCGTTGGGGTCGAATCCCATAGGGAGTAGTACATGCTTAAGATTCAACAGCCAAGAATAAATATGTTCAAGTCAATCATAGGTAAAGACATTTGCGAATAAAAGCATAGTTCAAATTAAGGGTGACACAAGTGTCAAATATGGGGGTTTTGGTTTTAATTATCAACTACAGCATCAGTAAATAATACGAATTAATAAGTCAAGAGACGAGTTCTTGGGATGTGATTGGATTATAGGCTAAGGTAGACAAATGGGTGATTGCAACTGATAGTAAATGGGTATAAATTAGTGAATAAGCTAGACTTTAGTGGGGATAAACTTTCTCTAGAACAATTTACCCCGAATCAAATTGGTTTCTCTCGAACACCAATAAGCAGCAATTAAGAACAACCTACGTTTTAGTCCATTCAGTCTCTTAAGCTGAATAAGTGGAAATGGGTTTAGGATTCACTCTCTCGAGCTGAACCCATGACAACCTAATACCCACAGACCATAATTTCAGTAATCTTGGTTTTAAAACATCTCTCTCAAGCAAGCTAAAGACACGAAGGTAGAGTTGCATTTGCAACTAAAACCCTTTAAATTAAACCACAATTCAACAACATTTAAACTATCAATTAACAATACCCAGCAGCTAAATCAACCTATAATCACATAATCACACCCCAAGAATTGTGGTTATAGCTAGACATCATAAAAGGATAGAAATGGTTACCAAATTGTGTTTCCATCAACTGTGTATGATTAATTTCCTCTTTACAAAGGTCCAAGTTGAAGAATCTCAAAGACCCACTTCCAATTTCTCAAAAATGGAAAACTTCAAATCTTCATAGCTAAGGAAAAGTTTGTCTCAATACTCTCAGCTTAAAACTCAAAAATTAATCTAATGAATGTTCAGAAAAAAATTCGGATCCCAAACATAATGTCTGAAAAAGTATTTATAGTCGCCAAAAATATGTTGCGAAGGACCATTCGGCGCAGTAAGTCGTGATCACCGAACCACTCAGTGATCCACCATTTGGTCAATTTCATCACCCTTTTACTTTGGCCTTCAGTATCCTCAAGTTCTATAACTTTGAGCGATCTTAGCACTGCATCGCGGAACTGTTCGGCGACACGCCAACTGCTCCATTCCATTTCCGACTTGATTTTATCCTTCAGGGCTTAATACACTGGAACTTTAGGCGAGATCATAGCCATTCGGCGACTCGCCCAATGGGTTAGGAGATCACCAGGCCTTCTTTTCTTCGTTCTTTCAGCTGCCTTGTTTCTTTTTACTCATTAGTGTCCATGCTTTGTTCCTCAATCCAAGTACCTAAAATCAAGGATTTACATTAGTTACTTGCACAAAATAAGCATTTGAGGACACTAAATCTATTAAAATAAATCCCTAAATGAGTCCAAATCATGGACTCATCAATGCTCAAGATAAAGTGAGAAGTATTCAAGCTAAGCTTTCAGCGGCCCAGAGTAGACATAAAAAGTACGTAGACCATAAGGTAAGAGACATGGCATTTTAGACTGGTGAGAATGTTCTTATTAAGGTATCACCCATGAAAGGGGTGATGATATTTGGCAAGAAGGGTAAGCTAAGTCCGTTATACATTGGTCCCTTGGACGTTCTCAAATGTGTAGGGCCAATGGCATATAGATTGGCTTTACCTCCTAACCTATCAGGAGTTCATCCCATATTTTATGTGTCCATGTTGAAGAGATATCATGGTGACGGGGATTACATCATAAAATAGCACTCAATCGTGCTAGACAAGGATCTCCAATATGAGAATGAACCGATTGCAATCCTTGATCGAGATGTGCGGAAACTGAGGACCAAAGAGATAAAGTCCGTGAAAGTTCAATGGAGGCATCGTCCAGTTGAGGAAGCTACTTGGGAAACCGAGAAGAACATGTGAGACAAGTATCCTCATTTGTTCGTCGATTCAGGTACTACTTTACTCTAACTTTAGCCTGTTTTCTCCTAGTTGTCACTCGGGGATGAGTGATGGGTAAATTGGTATATATTGTAACGACTGGTTCCCATCAATATATAAAATCCAATGGGGAAAATATTTGGGCCGTAAAACTTTTTTGTAGTAACTTGGAATTTCCCAACCTAGTTCAGATTTTGGATGAAATAAGAGTCAGTAAGGTTTAGGGAAATCTGTTAATAATTGAGTAATCTAATTATGATTTTGATCACATTAATAGATAGCTAAGACATTAAGGAACCTGTACGACTTTACGAAATTGAATTCGGGTGAGTAGAACTCCCGAAAATAATCTTAGCATGAATGGGTAGTTTTTATGTGCCATTGGTTGAAGGTGTGTTGTGAAATGGGGGTTTTGGAATTCTTAAATTTGCTCTTTGTTTCCGTGCAAGCCGCCAAGGCATGATTATTCCCGCCAAGGCAGGTCCGCTGTGATGGGATGGGTGCCGCCATAGCGAGATAGTCGCTACTTCAGTCGAAAATAAACCGCAAAATATTTTATTCTGCACTTTTTGATTTTGAGAGCTAGGAGACAACCCCAGGTGCTATCTTGATGGTTTTTCACCATTCTTTAGGCTAAAGATAAGGTTTTAACTCCCCGAATCCATTTTTCGATCCATATAACGTAATCTAGCGGGTTATTCTCGATGGGAGAGGGTTCTGATCTGGAAATTATGGTGGGAAAAGCCCTAATTTGGATATCGGGATCATGGGTTTGATCCAGGGTTGATAGAATTGTTGGTAATTAGTTATTGTTTATTGATTCTCGTGCTATATTAAATTATTTGTACACCAAGAACAAGCGAAACGAATCTGGAAAGGGAAGAATCCAGTTTCTTAGGGAATTTAGGCTTGTTTCGAGGTAGGTGATGGTTGTGATTTCATGATTGTGTGATATATATTTGTTCTTGCTTCATTATAATACGTGTATGTATGTGAATGTTGAACTATTGATCGCACTGCTTGTAAATGAGGATCGATGAATGATGATTGCCATGAATCATGACTTGATTGTATGATTTGAGAATATACTTGTAGTTGTGATTATGGCTGGTTGAATGGATCGAGTGTTGCGTTCTGACGCACTAACTGGGATCGGTTGCCACGTTCCGGCATAAATATTCGGATCGATTGCCACATTCCGGTATAAATGTATGGATTGGTTGCCACGTTCCGGCATAAATATATGGATCGATTGCCACGTTCCAGCATAATTATTGGATAGGGTACCACGTACCGGTATACTAACAGTTTGAGTTTGGATTCCATGAGAGGACCATTAACTTGACATAAATATATATTAGAGAACTGTGAAATTGTATAAATGATGTGGATATTGTATATGTTCGTTTTATGCATGTTATTATTGTGTATTAATGGCTTATGTATGTTGCACTTCGTGGGATAGCCATATGATCCTACCAGTACACTGTGGTTGTGTACTGATACTGCACTTGTTCTATCTTTGTTGAGTACATGGTATCTTTAGGCGTCTATTGACCGACCTTACTTAGAAGATCAGTGATCATTTCGAATTCAAGGGTGATCCAGTTCTTCCAGGCTGCCATGAGTTCTCTTTTCTATCTATGTCCACATTTCGAATTTAGACTACTACTTTAGTTAGTCTTATGTTTAGTTTGGGATTGTACCCTTCTTGTTTAGACTTATGGTTGAACTTTAGATGTTTTGGTACATTGACTTTCAAGTTCTAGGCGTCATTTCCGCAATGGTAGTTGTGGTTGTTAGACTTTTGTTGGAGTTTATGGGAACTCCCTATCTTTGCCTTAGCATTTAAACGTGCTTTCGTATCTTTAAATGCCTTAGTTGTTTGGTTCTTTGGTTAGCTAATTAGTATTAATAGTTCTCCCACCAGAGGGTTAGTGTGGGTGCCAATCACGATGGTCTGGGTCTTGACAATAAGTTTTCTATACAATACTTGCCCACCCAAGTATTGAGAGTTTAGAAGTGAACTTGGGATCACTATAGAAGACCGTAGAACTGTTGTCAAGTTTGTGGACTGGCTTGTGGATTCTCTTGAAGGTTCTAGCTTGTCGACTAGCTTGTGGATTCACATGAAGGTATCTGCTCACGCTTTAAGATGCAATTCTTGAATTAAATTTCATAAAGTTTATGTGGTCGAACATGACTGTACCTATTAAAAACATAAATTATGTGTTATCTATTATTCATGTAAGTAGTATGATTATGGTATGCTTCCGTTGTGCATATAATTTTCCAAAAATTGGAATCAGAGCCATACTTACATCCTTATAGATAACCTAAAATATATGTATGTACAATTGTATGTATGATTCATGATTGGTAAATATATTTTTATCGTGAAAAGAACGAACCAGATAAAACTTGAAGTTTGTTTATTTGTTGGCTAAAGTACATATGTTCTTAAATTGTGAGAAGATCAAGAGGGCAAAACATGTTGGCAACAATTTTTCACATTCATGTGGGAACGGACAACAACAACAAACACTTGTCCTAATGATTATTCGAAGTCCTTTATTTTTAAATTAATGAAATCCAAACTGAAAAGTTTTCATCAGTTAAAAGAAAAGTTAAAGTTCAATGGATTTTTTTATTTAATAAATGAAAGTAAGAACTTCTGCACATGTAATTAATTTTTTTTAATCGGCGGCTAGTTGCACTTTTTAGGGTTGTTTCTTATTAATCCATAAAATTTGCAAAGCTTGATAAGAAAGGGAATCATAGAGGTTGTTGATGAACAAATTACCATTGAACCGATTGTGAAATATTTTTTAACTTTATGATATTTGTTCTTGATTGATTGTTGATTCCAAAGCTCAAAAAGTGGCGGTGGCAGTCACTATTCAGGTCAATTGGATTTTTTTTTCTTTTTGTTCAGTAATTATTTGAGCATGTTATTCATTACATATATATATATATATATATCCACTTGTATAAATTAAGAATTTTTTGGTTAATAGTTATCACTTAAGGGATTTATTTATTTGAAATCGTTGAAAATTCTTTAAACTTTATACATGTGATAATATATTTTGTAATAGATGAATTGAGAATTATGATTAATAAATAGGATTCACTAAAATGATCTATGCATTTGAGTCAGTAGAACATCCTCAATTCATCAAGTATAAATTATTCTAAGTGAATATTAGTGGTAAATATTTATTTACGTAAATGGTGATTTACCTTAAAATACTAGTAATGCTTAATTAATTAATGAGAAGAGATATCGAGATTTTCACTCAAAAGAGAGGAACATAATATCTTTGATTCTCAAGTGTATTAATTTAGAGAATAATTTGTTAACGGAAGGACACAACATATGTTTCATGCTCATGAGATAATTCTAAAAAGAGAATGAAAATTTCAATCATGTTATTTTAATTTTTTTAACTATGTCTAAAACGATTGTTTTTCAAATTTCTTCATAGTTTAGGTGATCATGAATTTTCTGATCTCTGATTTACTTGAAATTTGATGGTTCCATCGAAAATTATTTACATGGGTTTTAGGTAGTTTGCCGGATTAAAATTTGATCTTAATATGATAAAGTCATATTGTTTTAATTCCTAAAGATACTTAAACCACTTGAATTTAAATTTGGTCATACCTTTGGATAAATTTGGATACAACATTATTTTTGTCCTAAAACTAGATAAATTTTGGATACAAAATTTTTTTGTCACAAAAATATTTATTGATTCATTAGTGACAAATCATTTTTGTCCTAAAATTAGTTAAATTTTAGATATGAAAAACTTTGTCAGAAAAATATATTGACACATAGGTGAGGAACTAGAATTTGTAGTTAATCATAGTAAACTTTAACCACAAAATTTTATATTCAATTGTGACTGTAATTTTTGTCACTAATAGTTCAAACAATTAATGACAATTGTATTATTGTCTCTATTTAACCTACAATTTAGTTACAAAAAAAATCGTCACAAAAAAATATATGTTCAAATGGCTACAACCTAAATTTTCAAGTGGAATAGTGCAATTATGGACTACTAGAAAAGATTCACAATTATAAATTATAAGATCATTAATTTTAAACAACTTTTTAACCAACACAAAAATATTTTAGAGAAAGATTATATTCTATGCACCACACAAGCATAATATTTTTTCTAAAATACTAGACCATATTGCAGTGCAACAAGCGATAGAGAATATATCTCATAACAACAAAAAATCAAATGTTAAAACACCGTTAAGATAATTTGAATTTTAAAAAAATACAAATAAAGAATTTCAAAACTATCAAGTGTCTCAACAAATTTTCAAATATCTTGTCATTTACACGTCAAGCAAAAGGACTCAATGAAAAGGTGTATATCAAGATCCGTTGGAACAATTGCAGTTAATAAAAGTCATATGCATAATTATAAGTTGTATTACAATAAAATAAAAACGAAAACCATTAATTTTTATAATGCACTAAAAAGGTATGTGAATAGTAACACCTAGAACTTATTGTTACGATAGTTTGTAGAACTCCCACAATAAGTATAGCCACAATCAATTTGTGACATTTAGCAATTGTTATAATTAACATATATACGTCATAATTTTTTTAAAAAAAAAACTATTAACAATAAAATTTCACCATATTTTAACAAGTGTATCATCCCAAAACATTATTTTTAGTCTTACAAACTAAATTCAAACACAATATTCACTCCAACAATTCCAATATTTATTAAACCGCATAATCACATTGTCATAATATCTAATCCAATTATAAAATATTTTAATGATTTCCTTAAGATTACTACACACAAATGATCTTCTTGTGTCCATGGATGATATGCATTCATTAGTTGCATCACTTGTGTTACAATTCAATTTAGGATCATGACCGATGTTAAATGGTGGGATGCTAAAGGCAAGGCTTAATGAAATTTACATAAAATTGGACAAAGTTTCCCCTATTTTGGGCCTACAGAAAAAAAACTCATGTCTCAAAAATCAATAACATATCCAACCAATATCGCCAAAAAAAGCCATAACATGCATCAACAATATAATAATACTAAATCCATCTCCAAATACGAAAAGAAGTCTAATACTATCTCAAGTTTCCAATAATGAAAAATTACCCATGACACTAGTGAAATGATTAACAAAGCGAGTCTAAGAGTTCAAAAGAAAAGGGCGGTAGTAAATAAATAACTTCTTGTCCACACAAAGCAATGCCGATGCACTATAGATTTGTCAACCCATACACTATAGCTAAAGTCTTGTCAACATCACATGTGATCTGTGTAAGAAAAAAAAGTGGGGAGTAAATCACTATCTCAATGAGTAATAACATTTAACTACAACATTTTTAATAGACAAAAGTCGAAAACATGTTAGTATGATACTTAGAAGATGTTATGAAATAAATGTTACGCAAAGAGTAAAACAGTTCTCTCTCTCTCATGCTCTCGGTGCACGTTAGTCTGACTTGCGCCGACGTGAAATCTCCATGGGAAAGGTACGAGGATGAGGTAGAGGACGGGGTTAACCTCCGATGAAGCTAGTAGCAGCGTTTGGATTTCAATTGGAAGCTAAAAAGCATCGGCGACAAAGGTTGGCTTAACACCACCAGGATGCCCACTAGTGACAACGGAAGTTTCTGCAAAAATGGATCCACTAAGGACAAAAGATTGGCAATTGGATTTTGACGGGAAACTAGTGCAAAGAGCAAAACAAGTGTTTGAGCCAATGGAACAGCACCTAATCTCCCCAAGGAGTTGAACACCAGCAGGAAGGCAAATAGAGGTGCAACTGGGAAATAATATGGAGAGTTCCTCTAATTTGAGTGGGGTTTTCGAGGAAGGCGAGCTAAATACGACTAGGCGGTCCTATCCCAAAAGGAGCAGGGAAATGCTTAAATCTATGCAACAACAATTGAATGAGGGCTTAAATATGAGTAATGAAATGCAGAGTGGGCAAGTTTCAGGGGAAGGCAAATAACAGAAATGGGCAAATCTATTTACCAAAAATCGATTAGCGACACATGGTATGGCTCTTAATTATATGCCACCCTCGATTATTAATAGTGAAACAGTAGTTCATTTGGAGAAATCAGAAGTAGACCAGGAAACTGCAAAGTGGAGATATGCACTAGTGACATATGTGATGGGAGACCTCCCTGGGTATAACTTCATGAACAGGTATATTACTAAGAACTGGGGTAACATTGGTCAACCTGATTTATATCTGCATGAAGATGGGAACTATATTATCAAATTTCAAAACATGGAGGATATGCAGGAGGTATTGTATACTGGACCTCATACTATTAATAATAGGCCGATTATTTTGAAACTATGGTCTGCTGATTTTGATTTCACTAAGGGGTTCCTTACTAAAATACCATTATGGTTTAGTTTTCCCAATTTGCCTATAAATTGCTAGAGTTGCAACTCTCTCAACTGCATTGCTAGTGCTATTGGAAAACCTATATATGCCGATGAGTGTACCATCAAACAAACTACAATATCATATGCAAGGATGTTGATTGAGACAAATGTGACCAAACCTCTCCCAGAAGAAATTACAGTGCATGATCCTAATGGAAGACAGTTTGTGCAGGAAGTATGGTTTGATTGATGGCCTTAAAAGCATTCAAGAGTGGCTGTAGCAACATCAAGTTTTTGGATTCATCAAAAAAAGCTTACAACCACGAGGCAATGCATGTAGAAAAATGTCATATTCATCTGTTAGAAAGCCCCAAGTTAAAATCTAAACACAGTAAAATGAATTTAAACAAGGTAATAACATTAGATTAGTTAAATAATTCACTAAATTAGAGATAAGTAGCAACAAAAAGTGAGGCAAACCTGCAATTTCGTCTGCTTTGTTTGCAATCAGTCCAAAGATATGGACCCCTACACAGAAAGAGAACAACCTGAAGTTGTTAGAAAGGTAGAAAGGAGGGCTATTTCTAAAGTAAAATACTAATTTTGGGGAAAAATGATTTTTCTTTTGAATACATAAAAGAATAGTATGGAATGGCAAAATAACATAGAAACAAGATAAAATAATGAAATTTAAGTTATTGGTAAGCTACTCGACTTTAATCGCCTATGACCTTTAAGTACCATAAATAATTTTCAATAAAATGATTTTTCTTTTGTAGTGATAAGGTTGTTACATTGATAGTAGTCAAAGAAGAAATACATAAATTAGAAGTACTATTAATAAGTAATTGGCCTTACTCTTATGAGGTTACATCACAAGCCAATGTCGTCACCATCAAATGTGCTATCAACTTCATCATCATTGGTACTATTATTACCTTCATTCTCCTCATGATCACTGATGTACTCTATTATTGTGTCATTCTCTTGGTTACAGTCATCGTCATTGTAATCAATTTCAACTGCATGTTGTGTTTGAGCCTCCAATTCAATTACATTTGCATCCAAGGTAACCGAATCAATATCATCTCTATGTAGTTGACACAGTATTTCCACCGAATCATTGACAATATTATTTTCAAGTGAAATATCCTGATACACTTCATCATTTGCAATATGCAACTCATCACTTTCTGCCTCTGAATTTTCCTTCTCTGGCACATCATATTAGTGTCTATCTTGAAATTTGAGCACAATTTCCCCCCAATTTAGGGTCATCTATATAGAAAACTTGTTTCGCTTGAGTAGCTAGTACAAAAGAGTCTTGATCATACCAAAACCTTTTATCACAAATACTCGTAAAATTATTATCTTTTCGCATCTCTGTTTTTTTGCAAAGATCAAACCACTTGCATTTAAATAAGAGAACTTGATTTTCCTCAACATGCCATAACTCAAGGATGTCAACGATAATACCATAAAAGTCAATCACCTCATTTTCATGGTAGCTTGCAACTACTATACCACAGTTTTGACTTTTACGTAATTCATCGCATCGTTGAACATGATACCTGACACCATTTACAATACAACCAGTATGTGTTCTTCTACACACATCAAGTCCCATTGCCAAAGGATATAATTTCTGGATAGGCATTGACTTTTCCTTATTATATAATAGCATAATCTACAACAAAATTTATTGTGGTCAATTAATAAAGAAATAAGTAATAATTTAAGCACAATAACAAGAATATTTATCTTTAAATCACTTACTTTTCTTTTGAACCATAAGGAAATTGTTCTCAGTGTTTATCATTGATAATCACAATAGCTTGTTACAATAACTCCTCTATGCTATCTACATGTAATAAATTAATTAATTAAAAATAATTTAAAATATTAAAATATCAACCCAGATAAATATTAAAAGTACTTAGTGAAGAAAAGGTTCTACTTCTTCGCAATTATTAAACACATACCATCGAGCCATATCAAAATCTTTCTTTGGTATGACATCATATATTCCATCTCTAAATGGTCTAGAATTCTTTGAAAATATGTCTAGAACATGTTCATCTTTGTTGTTAGATCCATCATTATTTCGATATTAACGATTAAATCTAGTCTCAATATTAGTAAGATACATAGAACAAAATGTCAAACATTCATCAATAATATAGCCTTCTGCAATAGAACCTTCTGGACGTGCCTTGTTTCGTACATAATGCTTAAGCTTGCACAAGAACCTCTCAATTTTGTACATCCAACGATATTGTACTGGTCCCCCATACATAGCTTCTCGAGGTAAATGCATAGCCAAATGTGCCATGACATCAAAAAAAGCTGGCGGAAAGATCATCTCAAGCTTACATAATATAATAATTATATCCCTTTCAAGTTGTTCTAAGTCATCTTTTCTCAATGTCTTACAACATAATCGTTGGAAGAAATGACCTAACTCAATTAATGCTAAAGACACATCTTTATTTAGAAATCCACAAAGAGCAATAGGCAACACTCGTTGTAACAAAACATGATAGTCATGACTTTTGAGTCTAGTTATCTTACCATCATCAACACTTACACACCCTGAGATACTTGAAGCATAACCATCCGGAAATTTAACAGATTTTAAAATTTTTCCAAAACTCCTTTTTCTCTTTTTTTGACATAACATAACAAGCAACTGGCATTGTATAAGTGGAACCTTCATGTTGCAACCATAGTTCTTTTCTTATATTCATATCCTTAAGATCTTGTCTTGCTTTTATGTGTGTCCTTAGTTTTCCCATCAATATTTAATAATGTCCCCAAAATACTCTCACAAATATTTTTTTCTATGTGCATGACATCTAAATTATGCTGCAACTTCAAACTCTTCCAGTATGATAACTCAAATAAAATACTTCTTCTAACCCAATTCAACTCTTCATGACGATGTTTCTTTTTCTTATTATTTGAGTGTTTTCCTACTCTATAAGTACTTAATAAATCCAATTGAGGTAAGGCATCATCTCTTGAGAGCTCTTTTGGTTTTGATCTATTTTCTTTCTTACCATCAAATTTCTTGCTTCTTCTCTGTGAGTGACTAGGTTCAAGATGCCGACGGTGACCCATGTAACAAATTTTACTTCTTACCTTTTGTGAAAATGCATCTTTATTGTAAGTAGGACATGTCATGTTTCCCTTTGTGCTCCATCAAGATAAATTACCCAATTCATAGGAAAAAAATTATATATGGTCAGTAGTAGTTTATAACCTATACTATTAGATAGAACATGCAAAACAACAAGATTATCTACAATATGAGATGTATTAAATATCAAAATTGTGTCTTGAAAAGCAATCACTTTGAAGTAACATCTACAGAAGTAGCGCCCTCAGTCTGATATTAGGCAAGAGGTACTCAATGTGAAGCAATGCCCTCAGTTGAGTGTTAGACAACATGTTCCCAAAAGAGGTAGCACCCTCAATGAAACATTAGACAGGAGGTGCTTCACCATGAGCAGCACCCTCAGCCAAATACTAGAGGAGAGGTGCCCCGCATGGGGCAGAACCCACAGTTTAGTTGTAGGCAAGAGGTTCCCCAAACTCATGAGAAGAGTTTAACAAATTTCGCCAGGATGGGAGATGCTCCACAACTATAGACGTGCTAATAATGGAAGAGTCTGGATTATAGGAGACAACAACAGATACTAAGTTAAAATAAATTCAGGTCATACACAACTCATCCATTGCCACATACAAGGAATAAATATTAACATGGAATGTTTGCTCACAGTTATATATGGGTTTAACAATATAGAACAAAGGAAACCTTTATGGGATGCACTACAACAATTATCTCAAGGGATTAACAAACCTTTGCTACTCAGTGGAGCTTATACTCAGTGAACTTCCCTGGAAAGATGTATATTATTACCGGACTAACAAACAAAGTGAAGCTTATGCTCAGTGAACTCCCTAGAAAGGTATATATTATTTCTGGTCTAACAAACAACATGGTGCTAATATAATTTGTTATAGACTAAATAATCACTTTGGGAATTTCGAATGGATAATGCAATGGAGTCATATCAATTTTAATTATGATGTGTCACATATCTCAGATCATTCTCCAATGGTGGTAAGTGTTAACAATACAAAGTAAAAACTGGAAAAGTGAAGTTTCTTTGAAATTTTTCAATGTCCAGGACGAATATATAATCTTTATGGATATTGTACAAGAGAGCCGGAAAGTAAACAAAATTACAAACGAAATGAAGAATATATGGGAGAATCTGAAAGCTCTTAAAGGGCCCCTGAAACAGTTGAACAAAATTGAGTTCCTTGGTGTCACAATGAAGATTGAGCAAGCACAAGTGGAATTGGATGTTGTCCATCAAGGATAGAACAAATGGGAAGACATCACCTAGTGTTTTTATTTCTGTTAGAATTTGAAATTAAGACCTCATGGTGACCCACTTCAATAACCCCTAAGGTAAACTCTTGGGAGCTCTTACAATATTATATTAATAGTCGGATACATAAATAATATAAATTATTAGACAACTAGAAAAAAGTAAGTAATTTAAGAACTTACCATAAGCTGGAAAGTCATTTATGGTCCATGAAATAGCGGCAAGCATCTTGAAGCACTTCCCAGTTGATGCATCAAATGTCTCTACACCATCATTCCATAACTCTTTCAACTCATCAATCAAAGGATGCAGATACACATCAATATCCTTTCCTGGTGCTTGAGGACCAGGAATAAGCAACAACATTATCATAAATGGGTCCTTTAAACATTTCCAAGGAGGAAGATTATAAGGAGCGAGAATGACAGGCCACATCCTATATGATGTGCTCATGTTACCAAATGGGTTAAAACTATCAGTTGCAAGATCAAGTCTAATATTACGAGGTTCTTTTGCAAACCACTGATGATTCTTATCAAACTCTTTCCATGCTTTAGAATCTGCTGGATGCCTTAACATGTTTGCCTCATCAAGATGTTTTTCTTTATTCCACCTTATGTCCACACTTGTTTTACTAGACATAAATAACCTCTAAAGTCTCGGCTTGAAGGGAAAATATCGCAAGACTTTATGAGGAATCTTTTGTCCTTTCCATTATCAATTTTCCACCTCGAAGTAGCACAATGTGGACACTCTTGTCTATTTTTGTGTTCAGCCCAGTACAACATACAATCTTTTTTGCAAGCATGAATCGAAATGTATCCTAATCCCAAACCTTGCAACATGTTTTTAGCATCATATTATGACTTAGGAAGTGTCTCACCAGTAGGAAATGCATCTTTTAATAACTCTAGCAACATATCAAATGATTTATTACTCCATTGATTGTACACTTTCAAATGTAGCAATTTCACAAGAAATGAAAGCTTTGAGAATTTCTTACATCCTGGATATAATTCACGTTCAGCTTCTTCCAGTAATTTGTCAAATTTTTTAGCTTCCTTCTCACTCATATTACCGCACACATTATTATCAGTTTTTGTCTCATCCAAAAAATTGGCAAACGATCCTCCACCAACCTCTTCTAACATAGTCTAAATTTCATCATCATTGTCATGCTCTTCAGTTTCATCTTCATTGTAAATAACTTCATTGTCATGCACTTCATTTTCATCTTCATTGTAAATCACTTCATTGTCATATCTCATTTGTGATTGTCCTCCATGGTATATCCATTGCATGTAACTTCCCATTATTCCCTTGATCAATAGGTGGTCACACACTATTTCTTGTGTTTGAAAAAACACATTTAAAAAATCTTGACATGGACATCGAACTTTAGAATTTCGATCAAATTGATATCGAACAAGTTGCATAAAAGATTGGACACCCTCAACATATCTTTTAGAGAATTTAGGTTCATGAATCCAGCCTCTATCCATGATCAACTGCATAAACATAACACTTATCAAATAAATATTATAGAAGAAGCACATGCAAGATTCTGTCAAATAAAATAACTATAAAAATAGATCGTCAAATGAGAAAAGTCTGAGGAGTGAAGTGGGAGATCCAGAATATTATTACCAATCAATTGGTATAGTGACCACATTATAAATATTTAGTTATTCTGACTGTGGAAAAGATAATGGTTATTTCACTGCTGTATGAAAGCTTTTCATCATGCAAGAATATATTGTAGGTGTGACTGTAGAGGGCACACATATTGCACTAAATGAGATTGTTATTAGTATTGTTGTTAGCATTCAAGGTGTAGAAAGTAAAGAAATAAACTTATAATACTATGGTGATAATTCAACATTAGTCTATACTTTTCAACACTTAAAGAGAGGTAGGGAGCCATATAAATTTGCAATAACCATTGTTGTTGGAAATTTTCTTTCTGTTCAAGTTCCTAAAGAATACTTTCATCTAGTTTCCAGAAATCGAGATTTTATTCTTCGAGGTGACATCGTTGTCCATTCTACAACAAATTATATAGGTGGTTGAAATGATGTTTTTGCCGGTTATATTGGTTGTCTTATATTTGTTTTTGGTGATTGCAGTTCTATGGTCATCCCTGAGCAATGTAGCTCTACTAAGGAACATGTTTTTTCTCCGTGGCAACCTATGGAGGTTTTATTGGACACACTTAAATTTAATATTTGTGGTCCTGCAACTCCCATTAGATAACAGAACTATAGTGATTTCAGTCTTTCTAATTTCTCAGATTGAGTTTCGCGCTGACTAATGCTTATCGTGACCCACGACACTATCCTACGGTATGAGTGTCTACGATCGTCGATAATATAGTAACCCAACCAAGGGTTGAAATCGTGTCCCAATGGAGCGGTTTTGAGAATTGATAGAAAAATAGAATTTACATTCTAACTAGTAGTAGCTAAAGACATTTGCGATAAAAGACATTGTAAATTAAAGGGGGCGACACAAAAGTGTCGAATATCAAAGAGGGTTTTGTAACAAGTACTAAAACAGCAAAATAAACAAGAAAACCAAGTATGGGGAAAGGTTCTTGGGATGTGACCGCAATATAAGTTGAGATAAATTGTTGGGTACATGCTTTCGATAGGAAATTTGCAAAATAATAGTGACTAGGCTAAGCTTTAAATGGAAATAAGTTTCCTCTCGGGCAACTTACCCCGTTTCAAATGTGTTCCTNAAACGACGCAATAAATGCTTTAATTTAAAAAAATGACCTAGAGGGTCATTACAAGGGCTCACTCTCTCGGGTTGAACCTCATGTCGACCCACTCCTTAGGCCATCAGTCTAGTGGTTTTGATTTCACGACCTCCCTCTCGGGCAAGCCAAAAGCACAAGCATGGCTTTTTATTTGCACATACAAACCCTTTAGATTAAACCACAACCACTAGGTGAAATCACCATTAAAATACATCTAACCTATCAACAAGCAAAACCTAACAAGAATATCAACCCATATTTGCTAAATCACACCCCAAGAATTGGGTTTTTAGCCACTCATCAAGAAATAAGAAATTATACCTAAGATGATAATGAAATCAACTGGGTATAAGAAATAAAACCTTAAATTAAGCAAAGGAAAAGGAATAGAGAAGACCCACTTCCAACTTGGGGAAGAAGAACTCCTTTCTTCAAGTCTCCACATAACCCTCTCCAAACTTGAGAGAAAAATATCAGCTAAAATATGGTCTAAAGTGAAAATAATAATAATAATTGTTCCACACTAAGACTACAATTCTAACTAGTATTTATCGTTTTCACAGATTGTGCTGCGGAGGATTGTTCGGCGACGTTAGTTGAGATCGTCGATGAACTCGGCGATCTGCCTTTTGGTCAGCTCATCACCTTCAGTGTCTTGTCTTTAGCATCCTCGCATTCGATCCAATTGGGCGGTATGGTACTGCTTCGCGGAACTGATCGGCGACTCGCCAACTACTTTTTTCCTCGCCTTTTGATCCACTTCCTTCAAGGCTTCGCATACTGGAACGAAGGGCGGTTCATGTCGTTTCGGTGACTTACCAAGTTGAACTCAGCAATCCGCAGGATTCCATTTCTTGTTCTTTTCAGCCCTATTTGCTCTGTCTAGCGCCTAAGTGTCTATGCTTCCACTAAAACTTCAAATACCTTAAACTTCAGCATTTTAATCAGGTATTGAGATAAAACAAGCATTTAAGGAAACTATTTCTATTAAAATAAAGCCCTAAATGAGTCCAATTTGTGGACTCATCAACACCCTTAACTTAATCTTTTGCTTGTCCTTAAGCAAACTCAGGTTTAGCCGTTCAAAAAGGGTGCCTCAAACAATGCTACACAAGACTAAATCATGAATGCACATAACAAGACTCAATTTACTTACGCAAGGATCAATTGTGTACTCAAAGATTCAAATTGTGACACACCATCACCAAAGATTCTCATTCTCGCAATACTTGCTACTTGTGCTAGTTCAAGCTCAGCAAAAATATCTAAATGCCTTCGCACAAAGAATGATTCCATATTCACACACAGATATGAGTCAATTTAAGATTAGGAATCAGATACAACGCTCACACTCAAAAAGAGAAACACAATTCATGTTTTCACCCATAGGTTTGCCCTCATTTTCCAATTGACTTTCGATCCTGCTTACTCAAGATCAAAAAGGTCTTTCTAAGGCTTGTAACGGGGCTAAGTGCAAAGGTATGGTCATTTAGTCTTAGTGACTTTTTCCTTGTGAGATGTGGTATTCTCAAAGCATTCCCTTCTTTTCCTTTATCACTTCTTTTTCTAGTGCTTTTAAGTCATCTTTTTATTCACTCCCTATGAGTTGCTTGGAACCCCAATATCCTTTGTACTTTATTCCACAAATTTATTTTTCAATCTTTCTTTTTGGAGGGCTCCATTGTTCTGCAACATGGGTAAAGGGGGACTTCTTATAGCACTTCTTGACTTCTCATTTTCCTTTTCACCACACCCCCAACTTAGGCTTTTTGTCCTAAGTTGGCTATTCACTAAACCACAAATCAAGAGGATTATAGGTAGTGGATCAAGTAAGGTCTAGGGTTTCTCAAGCTCCAAAGAAAGGTAAGGCTCAAAGGTGTTCAAAAGAGTTTCACACGCTCACAGGTAGGTCAGGTATATGTCAAATTGGCTCACACTCTTTAAAATTGCCTAGGATCATCTTAAGAGTATACCTTTCTAAAGAAATCAGACTAACATGGCAAATTCTAGGTTTATTCATGTGAGGTTCAAAGTAAGCTAAACACACAAGGCATCGATACTTTAGTCAAGCAAGACTACACACGTTTGCTAGTATGCAACGGTCATCACAAGAGAATAAATTTGATAAATGGCTAGTAACAACGAGATGCAAAGAGTTCACATATTGTCTATGTAACTTCATTTGGCCTCGTCGTAGCCGTGCATTCATGTTTGTTCAATTGAGAGCACTATTCAAGTCATCGATATTGATCAAAACCGAGACTTAAATTTTTGCAAAAGAACAGCCACTTTCAACACAAGAGGTGGCAAATTATTTTCGAAAGGATCAAACTTATTTTGCAAGTAAAACAACAGGAGCCATAAGCTCAAGCATCCACAAAAATGCAGTATTTAAAAGACAAATTAAAGCAGACCACCCAATATATACATAACAAAATATGAATGTCAACACAAAAGTTGTAGGCCTCACCCCACCACAAATAAAGAGCGTTTTTCCTCAAATGCAAGTAAGCAAGAAAATATATCGACAAGTAAGATAGGAAAAGACAATGCGAGTATTGTCCAACAAGCAAGCAATAGACTGTAAGTATCACATTAATTTTTTTTGTCTTATCACTATTGAAATATGATGTTATTATATTTTCTAATTGATGATATACCATGAAGATATTGTTGACTTTTTGTTGTTGCATACGCTGAGTTTTTGAGTGATGGACTACAAGTACCATCTTATTAAATTAGTTCTGAAACCCTCCGCATGAGATATGCTTCACTCCTATGAAACTATGGGATTTTAAAGGCTCAGAGTGGCTATGTTAGTAACAATGAAGACCCGCAGAGGCCTATACCTAAAAAAGCAAATTTCAATGAAAATGTTGTGGTTACCACCATTTATTAGATTGATGGTTATGTATACCATTGTGAATTACCTTTTTGTTGATAAGTTATATAAAACAATTGGTGAAGTGTTCATTTTGGCTGATAATATTAATATTAATGATTATTATTATTTTTATTTTGTTAGAACACATGTCAATTCTGATGGAAAGGAAGAAATGTGGTGTCTATGGCAACATATATAACCTCTGTTGTAAAACAACCACAGAATTATCTGTATGTGCCCCAACAGAAAGGATATATGTGTCAACATATGTCACAAAAAGAAGATATTTAGTAACATATGTCACAGAAAGGAGATATGTGTCACCATTATATTGTCACCAATTGTTCATTTTTGCTGATAATATTAATATTAATGATTATTATTATTATTTTTATTTTGTTGGAACAAATGTCAATTATGATGGAAAGGAAGAAATGTGGTGTCTGTGGTAATATATATAACCTTTATTGTAAAAAACACCAAAGAATTATCTGCATGTGCCCCAACAGAAAGGATATATGTGGCAACATATGTCACAGAAAGAAGATATGTGGTAACATATGTCACATAAATGAGATATGTGGCAACATTAGATTGTCACCAATTGTTCATTTTTGCTGATAACATTAATATTAATGATTATTATTATTATCATTATTTTTATTTTGTTGGAACAAATGTCAATTATGATGGAAAGGAGAAAATGTGGTGTCTGTCGCAACATATATAACCTTTGTTGTAAAAAATACCACATAATTATCTGCATGTGCCCCAACAGAAAGGATATATGTGGCAACATATGTCACACTTTGAATTGTCAAAATTCAAAAAAGAAACAATTAAAAAGGTTTAAAACAATTGTCCCTTCATTTTCCCTCTCTCCTCTCCTCTAAAAAGGTCGTTTCATTTCATATTCCAAATTTAATTTATTTTTACTAATTTCCATTTTTTTTCTCTTCTTTCCTTTCTTTCGTTCCATTATTCCTTCATAGATCATTTTTTTGCGATATTTTCTACAATATCAGTGGTAAACTATTGCGATCCTCTTCTACAGCAAGGCGTCGTTGCCCTCATCATTTATAGTTTATCGTTGATGTCTTCTTAGAAAAAATTAAATTAGGGTTTTGAAATACTTACAGGTATTAAATTAGGACATTTTTAGTAGTTCTATCATTTATTTGTTTGTAGGATGGTTGGGTTGTTATTCCTTTTCAAATATTATCTAATTTAAAAAAGTTTAACCCCAAAAAATACAATTTAGGATATGCATATATTGCCACATATGACATGTTTGTTGCAATTTTTCCAACAGAACGTGCATATGTTGCCACAGATGATGCTTCAAGGATGGGTTAATCGATAAATTGAGTGATTTAGGAATGAAAAAATATCAAATTGGACCAAATTTTAGTACATTGGACCATAATTAAGCAATAAATATATGCTATAACACTTGGAACAACGATTTACAAGGGTTTTATATAACAATCATAGGGAGTTACTTGGTCATTGATGAACTAACGGTATGATAGTCTTTGTAAAAATAATTGATAGAATTGATGAAGGTTGTTGTATTCGACCATAATTGTTTACTTAGACATGTTGTAGGACTATATATTAGAATTACATGTTTATTTAGGTGACAATTTAATTAAATTAACCCCAAAAAGCACATTTTAGGATATACATATGTTGCCATATATGACATGTCTGTTGCAATTTTTCCAACAGAACGTGCATATGTTGCCACATATGTCACTTCAAGGATGACTTAATCGATAAATTGAGCGATTTAGGAATGGAAAAATGTCAGATTGGATCAAATTTTAGTATTTTGGACTATAATTAAGCAATAAAAATATGCTATAACACTTGGAACAATGATTTACAAGGGTGTTATATATAACTATCAATGGGAGTTACCTGGTCATTGTATGATGAACTAGTGGTATGATAGTCTTTGTAAAAAATAATTGATAGAATTAATTAAGGTTGTTGTATTAGACCATAATTTTGTACTTAGACATGTTGTAGGACTATATATTAGTGTTACATGTTGAATTAGGTGACAATTTAATTGAATTAACCCCAAAAGACCATTTTAGGATATACATATGTTACCACATATGACATGTCTGTTGCAATATTTCCAACAGAATGTGCATATGTTGCCACATATGTTTAATACTTTGGACCATAATTAAGCAATAAAATTAAGCTATAACACTTGAAACAATGATTTACAAGGGTGTTATATAACTATCATATAGAGTTACTTGGTCATTGATGAACTAATGATATGATAGTTTTTGTAAAAAATAATTGATAGAAATGATGGGTTGTTGTATTAGACCATAATTTTGTACTTAGACATGTTGTAGGGCTATATATTAGTGTTACCTGTTGAATTAGGTGACAATTTAATTGAATTAACCCCAAAAACCACATTTTAGGATATACATATGTTGCCACATATGACATGTCTGTTGCAATTTTTCCAACAGACGTGCATATGCTGCCACATATGTCACTTCAAGGATAGGTTAATTGATAAATTAGGCATTTTAGGAATGGAAAAATACCAAATTGGACCAAATTTTAGTACTTTGGATCATAATTAAGCAATAAAAATATGTTATAACACTTGGAACAACGATTTACAGGGGTGTTTTATAACTATCATATGGAGTTACTTGGTCATTTTATGATGAACTAGTGGTATGATAGTCTTTGTAAAAATAATTGATGAAGATTGTTGTATTAGACTATAATTTTGTACTTAGACATGTTGTACGACTATATATTAGTGTTACATGTTAAATTAGTTGACAATTTAATTGAATTAACCGCGAAAAGATCATTTTATGATATACATATGTTGCCACATATGACATGTTTGTTGCAATTTTTCCAACAGAACGTGCATATGTTACCACATATGTCACTTCAAGGATGGGTTAATCGATAAATTGAGAAATTTAGCAATGGAAAAATGTTAAATTTTTTTAGATTAAACATTTTATAAAGAACAAATTCAAAAATCAGTACAAAACACAAAAAGGTCACGTTTTTCCCCATGAGTTTGCAAGAAATGTATATATGTTGCCACACATGAAAATTTAATTAATACAAAAATTTTACTACTTCATCTATTTCTAAATCGCAACTACATAATTCACAACGAAAGTGATAGAATTGATGAACAATGCAACAAATTGGTCTTTCTCCCAACAAATGAGGTTCTGGCACCCTTCCAAATAAAATTATCATACAAAATATTTCTTTCGACAGTCATTCCTACCGACCCTCCCCATTTCTTACTATCTTTCCAACGCCAAATGTATCGATTTTTCTTCTCGATCCATTCACCATGAAAATCAATACCTACAAGTAATCCCTCCATTTATTGTACTTGAAGAAAATTGATTGAAAAAATAATTAGTACTAATGAAGAAATGTGTAAATCATATGTTGCTACATATAACTATTATGTGGCAAGATGTAAGTCATATGTTGCTACATATAATTGCTATGTTGTGACAAATAAATCACATGTGACAACATGTGTAAGTCATATGTTGCTACATATGGCTATTCTGTGGCGAGATGTAAGTCATATGTTGCTACATATAACTATTATGTAATGACAAATAAATCACATGTGACAACATGTGTAAGTTATATGTCGCAACATATGGCTATTCTGTTGCGAAATGTAAGTCATATGTTGTTACATATAATTGTTCTGCTGCGAAACATAAATAACATGTTGTGACAAAATGTATAAGTCATATGTTGTAACATATGACCATTATGTTGCCACATGTAAGTCATATGTTGCCACATGTAAGTCATATGTTGCTACATGTCTTAGTTATATGTTGCAGCTTGTGTAAGTTGTATGTTGCAACATATGTCTATTTTGTTGCGATTGAAATAACCTTTCTGTTGCAACATATATAGCCATCTGTTGGAAACGCGAATGCAAAGTATTGAAAAATTGCAGGTACCCAGATGATGATGAATGATTTCAAAGAACTATTAATTTTACTTACAAAAACAATGGTGTGTGACCCCAATCACTTATGAAGTAATTCCAATTGATACAGAACAAAATCTGGTCCACTGATTAGATTAGCTAAATCTGATTCAAGAAGAAGAAGAAAGCTCAAGGACTTGCAGTCAAGACCAACAATGTACGAAAAGAAGAAGAAAAAGATGAAGAGAACGGGAAGAAAGGCAAGCAAGCAAGAATGAAGCAGAAGAGGAATACGGTGAGAGGCGGGGGGAAAATCTTTTATTTCTCCTTTTGGTACAGCTCGCTGGTGGCTTCCCTCCAGTTTTGGTTCCCACCAAAATTGGTTAAATTAAGTTTTAGTCATTTACCCTTTTACCCCTCATTTAATTCAATGGACCAAACAGCCAACTTATAAACTTGAGGGCAGCTCCACAATCCTTAATCATTAATCACATAATTTTCACCTACACTCTATAATTAAGACTTATGTCACCGCCCATTTATTTTGACACCTTATTGTCACCTTTAATTCAAAGCCCCAAGAGGCAGCAGACTCTTGGGAAACAAATCCTTAATTAAATAAAACCCTCTTCCTATTTAAGTCCTCAATACTACCAAATCAATACATAATCTCCACATAGGCAATGGTGAATAACCAAACCGATGGTATTTTTTTCGTTTGGTATGGTTTGGTTTTAGAAATTTTAAAAATTGACTAGATTGGTTTGGCTTTGGTTTTAACCAATAATCGATCCAAACTGAATCACGAACACCCCTATTGATGAGTACTTATGATTCTTTAAATGTCAACCCTTTGTATTATTGTGCAAAATTTTACTATTTTCTCTGTTTCAATTTATGTAACATATTTCATTTTTTGAGAGTCAAAAAAATTTAAGTTTGACAGATAATTTGTTTATGGAATCTTCAAAAAAATTCAAATAAAATTTTATATATTCATAAACACCTTAAAAAGTATTACGAGACACAATAATTGACAATTCAAAATATTTAAAAGAGATATGAAAAATTTACATTCAAAGATAGACTTGTTTGAATTTTGAAAACTAAAATGTGTCAGAAAAATTGAAATAGAGGGAATATAATTTATGGAACAATTAACTATATAATGACTATGGATATGAAGAGGATACATGCAAGAAAAATACTCGTTCTGTTCGTTTTTATACATCATCCTTACTATAAATAATTGGTTCATAATACTTGTCATTTAATAAAATAAATGCATAAATTACATTATTCTTCCTATAAGTAGAGGAAGGAGAATACTTTTTTTCTATTTAGGTGTATCTTATAATGGTGAATGAGAAATCAATCCAAATATCACTATGTTGAATTCAAAAAGGTTCATATCACCTAGGGAATACACATACATGAATGTAAATATAAGTTCATGAATAAGATCAATGGGCAATCCACTTATTCAATGGATTTATAACACAATTCAATTTATCAAATTAATAATATATTTTTTTCATGAGTAAATTTTTTTTTCTTATAATTCTATTTGTATTTATTATGCCGGAATGGAGTTCATGTATAAATCAACTATGTTATATGAATGGTACCATCATTTTTATATCAGCAAATAATAATTCTTTACACTTGATTAGTACTAGGGTGTTAAATGCAAGGAGGTTTTGGGATAGTAAAACTAACAAAGATAAAAATGACGCGTACTTAGATGATAAAGTGCAAGAAGTTGCGGTGAAAGCAATGATGTATTCTTTCCTAGACATCGACGACACTACAATTCTTGGAAGAGTTACTAGCAAAGAATTTCAGTGAGCTTTTTGAGTCAAAGCGATCAAATGAAACCAACAAGATCAATGATCCCAACTATTACAACCACTGCATCACTAATTTCCTCGGCCCATATAAGAATCATTTTAAAGAAAAAAACTCATAACATCGATAAGGGATGAGTGGTTGAATGGGCTCAAAAAAATAGTCAAAACTAACCAATATTTAGCTAAATAATAAAAACAATCGAATAGAGCGATAATTTTATAATTACAACTTGCATAAGAAGCCAACACAATCAAAATAAGTCAAAACTATTTAATATTTAGCTAAATTGGTAACATTCGATTCAAATATATTAGTATTACAATTGTGTTCGACAAATATTTATCTTTTTTAAGTATTTTTATAATTGTGGACTCCTTAAAAATACTACGAAATACTTTCTTACTAGTTAAAAACTTTAGGAATATAATTCATAAATCGAATTAATTTTCTAAACTTGTGATATCACATGGCAGTAAGGACAAGTGGACCGATGGAGGTGGACTTGCGTGCAACTACATAAGAGTAGAACCAAATGAAAAAGAGTTTAGAGAGTTCTAATATTTATATATATATAGATGTGTGTGTGTGAGAGAGAGATTTATTTGTTTCAATTTAAATGATACAGAAGTAATTTAAGAGTTATCTAATTTAAATGATACAGATGTACCTAAAGCAAGTTCCTCTCATTGTAAATTTTGAAATTTGATCCCCTCTAATTCATGATATGTTTTCAAATACTTTATGTTGCAATTAATAGTATTTTTCACGTAATTTTTAAATAATATATATGTTACCCCCATCCCATTTGTTCTAATTTATGTGGTACACGTGAAATTTTGAGATTTAATATGTTTTTCAAATATTGTAAGTTGTTAATTATTATAATTTATGGTATTTGTAATGTAATTTTCAAATAATATATGTTACTCCCTTCGTCCCAATTATACAGTATGTGTGAAATTTCGAGAGTTAACCAAATTTGTAATATTTTTTGTTTATTTCTTAGTACTATTTAAAAAGGAAAATATTAAAATTAAAATAAATTTAAAAAGTAAAATATTACTATACATAATAAGTGGGAATTAGAGGAGATACAATTTTACAATGCATTTGTAAGTTGTTGGGCCAACTTTGTGATTAAAAGGAAATAAAATAGGTGGGCCACCTTTGTGATAAAAAGAAACTTAGATCCTCTTTGTGTAAATATATATATATTTATATGAGTAAAAGTCCTCATAGTAGCCCAACATTTATGGTAAGAAACCATGCTGAAATAAAAAGAGGAAAAGCTCGTATGGTAATAAACTATAAAGAGTTAAATAAAAACTGCTTATTTGATGGATATTTTATCCCAAATATATATATATATATATATATATATATATATATATATAATTTTATTTTACTCTTTAAAGAAAATTTTGTTTATTACTTTTACATAATTTTAAAAGTATTTATTAAAAAACTCTTAAATAGACTCAAAAATAAATTACTCCCATCATTTCAATTTGTTTATACTACTTTTCTTTTTATTTCATTTAAAAAATAATATTTTTCCCTTTTGTTAACAACTCTTTAATTTTAACTTGTCAAATGAAATGTTTAAGATCAAAAGATTAAAAAATATTTTGAAATATTTGATATATTTTCAATTTCGGACCATAAATTTTAAAAGTCTTGTTTTATTTTTTAAAACCCTATGTTAAATTTAAAATAGAATAAATAAATTAAAATAGAAAAGTTGATAAAATCATCCTTAAATTAGTTTATTTGCTTATTTTGAAATGGACAAAAGAATTAATAATTCTATAGGTGTACCATATATAGACTCAAAAGTACCAAAATATACCCTAAGTAAGTGCAAGAACCTCTTCATCTCCTTTCTTCTCCCCAAAAGAAGTCACTGCCTAGTGCAGTAACCTCAAGAGTATTCAACTAAGACTGGCTTTCTCATCATGCATTCAGACAACTCCTGATGTTGTAACCTCAAGAGCAGTCAGCTAAAGCCATCTCGCTGTATCTTTGTCAAGCTTAATAGTTATTTATATTGGAACCCTAAAAGCTCGTAAAAAGGGTTTTCTTGTCTACAATGTTATAAAGAATCTTGGCACCTTTTATGCCATTAATATTGCCTTTCACAATTGTCTGAAAGCATATTTGATATGAAGCATACCAGCAAGCATGTCATTTGTGGAGGAGACGAGAATCAGAATAATTTTCTACATCAATGGCATCTATGTCGAACTGATATTTTTGGGCTTTTTAACACCTTCAATCTATGGTAACTAGATTTATGGATCGAAAACTTGAAGATAAAAAAGGCTAGTAACCTTGGTCTATTTGAGACTTCTCTTTCAGACCTATTTCGATACAAGATGCAAAAGCAAATGGAATCAACAATCTTGCAACATGGAAGACAAAAAATTTCATGCTCATGCATATACAGGATCTAGGGTTTTGAGTTTCAGCTGAAGGAGGTGAAACTATTAACCCAATTTGTAAGACACCAATTTTATGTTTCTTTATGTCTTCAGTATTTTTTTTTTAGAAATAAAATTGTTGGACATTTTTCTGTGCAATTTTATTTTCTGAAATAATATGGATATTTATGCCATTTTGTGTATGCAATTTTATTTTTTAAATATTAGATGAAAGTAGAGATAAATATTAGATTTAAAAGAAAATTGATCACCCACTTCTCCACTTCCTAAGTTTCTGGGTTAATAGGTAGAACTACTTTCTCCTCCAGAAAGCAGAAAAGTGGAAAAAGAATCTGTCTTTTGGCACTTGACTTTTTTAGGTTTTTGGCTCCAAAACAATTTCAGGACAACCACTATATATATGAGAAAACAAACGAAAAAGTTTTATCTTTGCAAAGTGAAGAAATTTTTTTGAACCTGAACAAAAAGAGAGGTATGTATTAGTCCCCCTATTTTATGTTTGAACAAAATTAAATAAATAGTTATATGCCGTAAAAGATTTGTTCATTAATTATTTTTTTTCATATACATTGATATTGCTTTACTATTGTGTTCGACAATTAATCAGAAGATAAAAAAAAGTCAATTATAAGTTTCTGAATTAGAAACACCCTAATTATTGTGTATAATACATTTTGTGTGGTGTGCATATTTACTATTGGTGTGTGACACATACTATTGAAGCATGACATTTTTCAAGGCATATATTAATTGAAACAACTTCTTTGTTTTGTTCATATATTGATGTTTTCCCTCAATTTTTTAGGGAAGAGAAGATGGATTGTAGTGAAAACATGGTATGAAAGTCTATCAAGTGAAACTTGCTTCTTGAACTTGGAATGTAGAATTAGGATATGAAAATGAAACCTTGGATTTGAATGAACTAAACCAAAATCATTTTAGATGAATATTCTGTGGGACAATTAATTGTTTTTACTGAAACTAATAGACATTTCTTCACAGGGCTTGGTATTTATAAGATCTACAACCTCTTCTTAACACCTTAGCTTATATAAGTTCTCAGAAAAGTTATTGTGCCTTTAAATTTGGACATTTCCTGCACACACACACACACACACACACACACATATATATATATATATATCTGCTATATGTTATACTAGTTCTTTAATCCGCTAGTTTTTTTGGTAAAAAAATAGTTTTATTTATTACCAGTAGGAATTACAAAATTTGAAAAGGAAATAAATCTATAATAACTTTAGTTCATCAACAACAATATCTTACTTCCGCCTAACTAAAGAACTCTATTATGTGCGAATACACAGGGTAAAAGTTTAGAGTTCATAGCCTTCTTTCCACACTTGCATTTAGATGCCCTCTTTGACAAACCTCTTGTATGATAGTCTTGATGCCAGTGTTGCGCCTCTAGCTCTTTCTTGGAATACCCTCAAGTTTTTTTTCCATCCAAATGTGGTACACATCTAACAGCTATCATTATGAAGATTATTGCATTTGGGCTCTTCCTTTCCTTTGTAGTCATCCAGGCAAGTTCTTGTTGCAAGTCTTCAGGATTACAGATTAGGTCTTTCTAGGTCAACACCAACATAGCAACAAAGTCATTCAAAATAGAAGTGGCTAATACTATCCAAAGTAGTGGCACATAAAGGACATTCCAAAGTTATGTGAATCCCCATCTATCAAGTCCGTCCCTTGTAGCCAGTCTTTCTAACGTTGCTACTCTAAATATAAAGAGCCATTTTAGTGCTCTCAAGTTATGGCATACTAGTCTTCTCCATGGGACTCTAGGAAAAGGTCTTGGTATTTCCCTTTATAGCTTCTGAATGGAATTGTTTTTGCATAGAAAGATAGTGATCATAGTCGTAGCCTGCCGATCCAAAGGACTTTTTTCATTTATATGCGAGTGATGCTTTAATAGTTCAATTAATATTAGAAAGAACAATGAAATCTTATAAATAAATAATGTGAATGAGACTTTCCAGATTGATGATTTATGATATTTTTAGATTTTTCTTTAGTTGTCAACGGTTAGTGCTTTTATATTAACTAATTTTGTTAAACTAATGGATTTTATGTCTTATGAACATTCTAAAATTACTTATTGTGTTTTGATAGTGTTCTTCCAAGCAATGTCACACTTACAGGGGAAACTATTCAAGATACTCAATCACTGGATGAATTAAATAACCCTACTCCTCTTGTTAATACATGTAATACATTTTATTATATTGATTAGGATTAAATTATTTAGTTATTGGCCAAGTTTACCATTTTACTAAATGGATAGGTATTGTGATCTACACCTTTGGAACTCAATGATATTTATGTAATATGTGAAGCTTATAATCAACAGACATGATATGAATGATAAAAAAAATGCTATTAGCTCTTGTATATTCTCTTTGTTTTTGTCATTGATTTTTTTTTGACTTAATTGTCTGTTTATATACAACAAAAAGCAATTTTTTTAGTTTTTCAGTCTTCATACCTTTCTTCCATACGTGTAATATTTTTTTAGATTTTAGGTGGTACTTTGAACTGACTTTAATTTTTTTTATCAGATGCTTCTACTAGAATCAAGAATGGTCGTGGCAAGACTAGAGGTAAAGGTCTTGAAAAAATGAAGAAGGCTATGAGAAGCAAGATGGAAATAGATATCCCAGTTGGTAAAGGAAGGTCAACTAAACTAGATCAATCGGCAAAATTATCCAATGAGTTGGGGATAATTGCTCAAAATTTTATTTCTCTTCCAAACAAGTGGAAGGAACACACAAGAGAGGACAAAGATGAAGTAATTAGATGTCATGTAAAAATTCTACACTCTTATAAAATTATACATGGTTGTGATTATATTAAGTTCTTTTTATTGAGTACTCCTATTATTCATCTATCTATTTTTTGGCGAACTCCTCGGCAATATCTAGTAGTAAGTTTGCTAATGGTTTCTTTCTCTTTCTTCTCTGTTTTTTAAGAAATGACAAGATTTTTTTATCATCAACAACTAACAACTAGAAAAAACACAACTGGTACATCTAATCTACTACTGGATACTAAAAAAATAACTAGGGGTATACATTCATCTCTTCAAGATTCCTTCCTAAAATTTTCCTCATGGATCCTCTAAAGATGTCTTGTACAATCCTCTAAAGAAGATAGAAATTGCTGGATCAATACTTTTAGCCTGGATGACAAAATTTATTACTCTTGATCCAAATATTGTGAACTTATGATGCCAACTTCCAAGGGTATTATATAAATTACAGCAGAGGTTTTGCGTCAAGAATGAGTGTGTGACTACTCCAACTCTTTAACCTATTTAAATATTTTCCTAGGAACTCCCTCTTAGTGTAAAAGCTTACTCCATATGGCTCCAAATTACTCACACATGAACTGCAATCATTAATTTTTGATAAAGTAAGAAAAGGGATAAATGAAATCAAGAAGAAATAGGTAAGATAGTTACACAAGTAGTGAGATTTTAGTTTCATTTATAAGTCTCCTATGCATGAAATGACTAAAGAGTTTACAAAGTCCAAAAGATTGACATTAGATTCTAAGGGGGATAATCTATCCTAACTATATTAAGTTAAAATATTGAAGTTGATATTCCATCAAAGCACCTTCTGTTTCTCTCCTTCCACACACACCAAAAAATACAAGTAGGAATCATTTTTCAAACTTGTTTGATGGATTTATCAACTTTCCAAGAGTTTCAACTAAAGTAGGCATCCTTAAACTAGCATTCATGACCCAACTAAAATAAAAAATAGCAACAAATAAATTTAAAAAATCAACAGTTTGTTAGTCTCAGAAGCTTGTTGGCATGTAAAGCATTTATCGAATTTTGTCATGCCCCTTCTCCTAAGGTTGTCCTGAGTGACACTGCCCTCATGAGATGAAGTATTTGACCTTGGGAGGGGCTTTGATATGCCAAATAAACTTCTAAGGCCACTTCTCTATCATATAATTGTGAGCACATCATAACGAATACCATCCTTTCATTGTGTATTGTCCATTTGTCATCATATCCAATTGGATTCTATATGGGTTGTGATCATTAAGGCAACAACAATCCAGATTGGATAGTAATTGTAGCAAACTATCTAGTTTCCGGTCTTGGAAATTCAATTTAAACAATGGTGCCCTGGCATTATTTTTTCTGTTCTGGGAGATAATAGTGTCTGAATTAGAGGCTATTGAGAAGAGAGTAGGAAAGTTACTTTGTAGAGTAGTGTTCCTTGACCATTTTTCCTTCCAATTTTTAATGTGAATGTCTAGGGCCTTTTTATATTGGTTTTTATGTATTTTATCATGTTTTGCAGGAAAAGTGTTCAGGTGCGGAAGTTTAGAGACAGCTGAAGGAAATGCAAAAAAGGGCATCCACGGGGGTCATCTACGGACCGTAGGTCCATTCACGGTTCGTAGGTGATGACCGTAGATCAGCAGGAATGTGTTGAGGACAAATCAGGGAAATCTGACCAAGTGTGGAACCACGGTGCCAATTGACGGTCCGTAGATGGATCTACGGACCGTACTGTTGATTCGTAGAGTGAGACTGCGAGGGTTCCAGTACCTGATTTTTGAAGATGCTAAGTATGGAGCTACGGAAGGGATTGACGGACCGTAGGTCGACCTATGGTCCGTGCTGCTGCTCCGTCGTTTGCTTCAGAGAAGCTGATTTTTTGGATGCCGAAATATTTTCTAGGTCCCGAGTGATGGAAGGGACTTACGGACCGTAGATCAATCGACGGTCCGTAAGTCAGTCTCGTGGATCAAAGACGCGTACCTGGACAAAACTTTCCTTAATTTGTTTCCTTTTTTATTTAGGATTTGTTTTCTATAAATAGGACATGTAAACCTCGTTTTTGGGGGTTAGACACTATTATTCTATTTTTGCTTTGTAACTTTGGAGATTAATTTGCAACTCTAGCAATTATTGATTTCCCAAGTTCATTTTGAAGATTTTGGCTTTGCAATTCAAGTTAATTTTCTGGGTTTATTATTCTCTTTACGTAAGTTCATGATTTCTACATCTACAATTATGAATTGTGCTCTTGCTAATATGAGTAACTAAATCCACAACTAGGGTTGTGGGAACCATGATCGATTAACAAAGTATGAATAGTAAATAAGCAATTCTTGACTAGTATTTTGCATGCATTGATAATTCTTACGTTTAGAAGTCTTTTTAACGGTGGCCAACGTTAGAACTCGCCTTGTTACTACTTGCCGGACCAAGGAGGTAATTAACAAGAAAAGAATTATGAACATATATTTAGTGTGATACTATCTAATAGGCTAGTGTCGATTGGTGCGAAGTAATAACTAAGTCAAACATCGATTATGATGTCTAATATGAGGTAAAGGTAAGGGTTAGTAAATTATACACACGTAGCCGGACCAAGGTGCGGGGTGAAGAAAAAGCGCAGAAAAGACAGCGTCGGCAGGAGAAGGAGGCTAGAAGGGCCTCGATTGCAGATGAAGAGTTGCGCCAGCAGAGGTTGCGTGAGAGAGCTGCAGGGGCATCAAGCTCTGCCCCAGTTACAGAGGTTCAGCCTATTTTGAGGGGCGTTGTGAGCACCACTGATGGTGCGGAGCAGTTGATAGCGAGCACTACTGAGGGTGCTAGGATTGTTGAGGTGGGCACTACTGATGGTGCCCCCACTGATGTTCCAGAGGGCTCCGGGAAACCGGACCCCCCTGTGTGTTGATGATTCGTCGGCGCTTTGCGCCACAGGTTTGCTTCACCCAATTCCATTTTCTTTTAATGTTTATGTATGCATTGTGGACGATTGCATCTATTTTTGTTGGGGGTGGGGTAAATGGATCATGAGTGATAGGGTGAAGCCTGAGTAACCCAACTCATGTATCCTCTCTTGGGGTTTTCTTGCCTGTGTTCTTTTGCCCCAAGAGACTGTTTAATTTTTGTTGAACCGGCATGTCTTAGGATTGTGTGTGTAGAAGCATGATACAGAACGAAGCATGATGGCTTAGGAAAAATGATACCCGTCAGATTCTGGGTTTTATGCTAGAGTAGGCTACGAGTTGCTGATTGTGTTGGCTCTGAGTATGACATAGCAACAATCGACTTGATTGCATGATTAAACCTGAAACTTGAACTGGGTAGTCTAATAATCTGATAATGAAACTTGTGCCAAGAGTGGGTGAGAATCGTTGACTGTTCAAACAGTTTTGTGCAACACTAGAACTTGCCCGGTTAGTCCTGCTAAGACAATTCAATCTAGAGGATAGGATGTGATCATAGGCCATTGTTCTGAAAAATCCACAAATTGCCTATAAAGATTCAACCAAATGAAATAACTGTTCCCTTTGATCCAACTTTGAGCCTAAAAATAAACCATTTCTTTCTAAAATCCCGAACTCACCTTCCCATAATCTACTATGTTGGCCCCGATCCCTCCTTGGACATGTGCACATTGACTTAGGCCAAAAGCCTAAGTTGAGGTTGGCTAATGTAAAAAGTAACTTCAATCTTGGCCCTGACTTGACATCGGGTATTGTGAACCTCAACTAACAGAAAATCCATAAGTTGAGGGTGGCTATGAAAGAGGAAACTGAAAGAAAAATAGGGATGAAAAGAGTGAAAAAAAAAAAATATATATATAAATAAATAAATTTGGGGGAAACGTAAGGAAAGGATGTGAATTATTCAAAGAGAAAGGAGCAATTAAATAAAAAGGAATTGAGCTACAAAGTTTAAAGTCATTTCCGTGGTTGAAGAAAATCAAGGGAAAGCGGTAAAGAAATGATATGACAAAAGTAGGGCAAAAAGAGGTTAAAAGCCTAGTGTAATGACAAGGAGGGCAGAAAGTCACTAAACAGTACCCAAATGTACCACACCTGACCCTGAGCCTACGTTACAAGCAAATAAAGTCCTATAGTGATCCTGGAGTCTTGTTTGAAGAGTCTGAGCAGTGAAAATAAGGGCAAGCTTATGGCAGTAAGCACGAACTGTATTTGAAATTACTTCTGAGCGTGAGTGTTGAATAAATCCTTGTACCATGAATGAAATCAAATTTTTGCTAAAAGAGGATTTCGTTTGAAGTAAGGGCACTAGTTCCATTGTTGGAAAGTTGGTATCTGGGTGACAGTGAGAAGGTGTCTGTTGTGTGTCAGTTGGTTGGTCTGTGTCATGATGGGATCCACATGAGTTGGCTTATCGAGTCTAAGAACACGAATGTGCACCCGAACAATGAGGAGGTAGAGAGCCATGTGATTGCTTGAGTAGAAATGCTTGCTTCTATACAAGTGTCGTTTAGAGTTCTAGTGCGTCGCTTGAGGACAAACAACGAATTTAAGTTGAGGGTGTTGATATACCGTGAGTTTACGGTATTTCTAATACATTTCACTTACAAGTTGTGTGTGTCTAGGGCCTTTTTATATTGGTTTTTATGTATTTTATCATGTTTTGCAGGAAAGGTGTTCAGGCGCGGAAGTTTAGAGACAGCTGAAGGAAATGCAGAAAAAGGCATCCACGGAGGTCATCTACGGACCGTAGGTCCATTCACGGTCCGTAGGTGATGACCGTAGATCAGCAGGAATGTGTTGAGGACAAATCAGGGAAATCTGACCAAGGGTGGAACCACGGTGCCCATTGACGGTCCGTAGATTGATCTACGGACCGTACTGTTGATCCGTAGAGTGAGACTGCGAGGGTTCCAGTACCTGATTTTTGAAGATGCTAAGTATGGAGCTACGGAAGGGATTGACGGACCGTAGGTCGATCTACGGTCCGTGCTGCTGGTCCGTCGTTTGCTTCAGAGAAGCTGATTGTTGGATGCTGAAATATTTTCTAAGTCCCGAGTGACGGAAGGGACTTACGGACCGTAGATCAATCGACGGTCCGTAAGTCGGTCTCGTGGATCGAAGACGCGTACCTGAACAAAACTTTCCTTAATTTGTTTCCTTTTTTATTTAGGATTTGTTTTCTATAAATAGGACATGTAAACCTCGTTTTTGGGGGTTAGACACTATTATTCTATTTTTGCTTTGTAACTTTGGAGATTAATTTGCAACCCTAGCAATTATTGATTTCCCAAGTTCGTTTTGAAGATTTTGGCTTTGCAATTCAAGTTAATTTTCTGGGTTTATTATTCTCTTTACGTAAGTTCATGATTTCTCCATCTACAATTATGAATTGTGTTCTTGCTAATATGAGTAACTAAATCCACAACTAGGGTTGTGGGAACCATGATCAATTAACAAAGTATGAATAGTAAATAAGCAATTCTTGACTAGTATTTTGCATGCATTGATAATTCTTTCGTTTAGAAGTCTTTTTAACGGTGGCCAACGTTAGAACTCGCCTTGTTACTACTTGCCGGACCAAGGAGGTAATTAACAAGAAAAGAATTATCAACATAGATTTAGTGTGATACTATCTAATAGGCTAGTGTCGATTGGTGCGAAGTAATAACTAAGCCAAACATCGATTATGATGTCTAATATGAGGTAAAGGTAAGGGTTAGTAAATTATACACACGTAGCCGGACCAAGGTGCGGGGTGAAATTCTCTAGATGCCGGACCAAGGATTTAGAGATACCTAACTTATCACTTTGCATGTAATACACTAGAAAAGGATTGCTATTACTAGGATTACTGCGTTATGAGATTATGGGGAACACGTATACCCTAGTTATTTCTCTTATCTTGATAACAACCAAAGTTGAGTTTAATTATTGATTACAATATTACTTATTACTATTTGTTTTACACAAACACAACCCCCCTATTTATTACCTGTTTCTGGAAATAATTTGACTAATCGAATATAGTTGTAGGTTAAAAGTAAAGTCTAAACCATTTTCCTCGTGGGATCGATCGATCCCAACCTACAAGTTGGGTTCTTTACTTGATAACGATCGCTTATGCTTCTGAAAGGAGGTGTAATTTGAGCGTATCAATTATCTTCTTTTGTAGCAGCATTGTTGGTTAATAAATATCCCATAGCTTTGCTATGCTCTTCTATGGACCAACACCATATGGAGATATGAATACATTAGTGGACCAATGTGATAGTATTTTAGGTTTTGCAAAAACCGCTTCTTTACAGAGAGCACTGTCTTCATTGTTTAACCTCCATAGCCGTTTCATTAGAAGGGCTCTATTATGTCCTGTTATGTTTCTGATACCTAAGCTTCCAAGATATTCAGAAAGAGTGATGTAGAGCCACATGATATGATGAAATTTTTGATTTTTCTATTTCCTTTTCATAGAAAGTCTCTCCTTAACTTATCAAATTGTAACATTACCTCGCTGGGAATAGGAAATTGTGACTTTAGGTATGTAGATAGGCTGTTAATATCAACGTTTATCAGTGCAAAGAATGTTTTTGAACTACAATTTATGCCTTTCTAAGGAAACTTCACTTTGAAGCTAATTAATATGTTAGCAGCTTGATGATTATTATTTAATATTAAAGGGATTTTGATCGTTCTGTATGTTTCTTCAAAAACAAATAATTAGGAGAGGTTTGAGATTAATTTGGACGAGCATTACATGAAAGATAGCTGTGAGGATATTCTGAAAAACAGAAGCCGACAATGGCGCTACAAGTTAAAACAATTGTTTGAAAGTGCACGCTCAGAGGAAGAAGCTCGTAAAATTGAAGTGCCTGAGTTGACCCCAGAAAATTGGAATAGACTTTGTGACATGTGGATCGATCGAAAACATAAGGTAATTTAAATTCATGTTATTCTCGTTGTTATTGAAGTTATGATATTTATATTTTCTTTGTAGAAACGATGTGACATAAACAAGGTCAATCAAACTAAGCTTAAATCTAATCATTTCATAGGATCAAAAGCATTTGTAGCGACTCGTGCTGAACTTGTAAGTTATACTATTTTTATTCTTTTTACTAATAAAACTTCAGTACTATTTCAATTGTTTTTCTTATTTCACAGGGTAAAAATAAACCTGAAAAAGTAGAGCCTGACAGAAACGAGTTCTACAAGCATACTCATTACACAAGTAAGAAAGGATTGTCATCTTTAGAGGCTGAGACTCACTATGTAAGGATGGTTATCCAACACATTTGTTCGATTAATGTTCTTTTGAAGTTGTGTTTTCTTTTTTAAATAGTATTTATATTTTTATGCAGAACAACATGAAAGATTTGAAGGATCTATATACTTCGGGAGAGGCTTCGATGACTACTGATGAAATTGTGGATACCGTACCTGGTACAAAGTTGGGGTACATAAGAGGACTTGGGTACGGTCCAAAAGCTAATACTACAAGAGCTACACAACGGAAAATGGCAGAGTGAGAGGACTCCCTCAGAAAAGCGAAACAAGAAGCTGCTAGTGCCCAAAATAATTTACAAAATCGATTAAATGCTGCTAAAACTGTGGTAAAAAACCAGCAGACTCAGATACAAGACCAGCAGTCTCAAATACAAGATCAGCAATCTCAGATAGAAGCATTAAACTCTCAATTGAATACTATTGTGGCACGCCAAGAAGAAATGTTTAGGAAAATGCAGTGTTTTGCTCGCTCATCGCCTTCAAGGGTAGAAGCAACACAAACTTATGTGATAATTTTTGCTTACTTTTTTTTATGAAATATATAAATACGTAGCATTTAGTATCTAACTTTGCATACTTTCTTTTATGATGCAACAGAGACGGAGCTCCATCAGAACGCCAACTTTAGGTATATTTTTATTTCGCCAACGTAAAGTCCAGTTTTCAAAAGTTATAGTTTATATCAATTATTTTATTTATATCATATTAATACGTTAATACCTTAGCTCAAGAAAAAAAAGTTAGTAGTGAACATGCCATATACTTTACGCCCTAGGTGCGTCCTAATCTTACTGGACATAGTGTAGAAAAGGCTATCATACCTTATAGAGGGGAAACATTGCCAGTAGCTAAGTAGAGATAAAGGGAAGATTCCTCCTTTTTACACTACTTTATAGATTTTTAGACCATGGAAATAGAATATCAATATTGTAGAGCTGCAATTCTCTCAGTCTCTTACTCCTTGCTTTGGGTGCATCTGGTCATTTAGTGATGATATAGTTTGATTTTATTTAATTCTTGATAGAAAAGCTTTGTATTCTTAGGGAAATCAGTAGCACATAGAACCAACATTTTTACAGTTGGGAGATATTCCAAAGGGTTTCTAAAATCTTAGCCATAGAATTGGCAGGAAGTTGTTCATATGCTTACTGGAATACTTTTGTACTCTACTAGTAGTGCAGTAGTCCTTTAGATGTATGATTGGTAGTGCTAGATATATAATTCAGTATAGCTGTTGGAAGCAAAATCATGATTAGAATTTAGAATAGAATAACATTGTGTGTTAGTCTTTGTTAATGTTGTAATACCGTTGGTGCTAAATGGTTTAATTCAAACCTCACATGAAAAATAACTTAAAAACTCATATGACATGTGTAGTTTTAGTGTAGAAGGAGAAAACATACTAGTAGAATTGTGAAGGAACCATACATTATTTCGAATATCATCGGCATAGCGTTCTGATTTCTTCCTCTCATTTCAACATTCTGAGTCTGACTTGCTCTTTTTTTGTTAACGAATCCTTAATTCACCTTCTCTTCTTATAGCTTCTTTCTCGCAGTTACTACTAACTTCCATTTTTTTTCATTCTTTTATGAATCTAAAAGGAAAAAAGTCAATCTTATTCTTATGGGTTGATCAAAACTGCTGTAAAAATACAATCTTTTAACTCTTTTTTAGACTCTTTTGAGTTGCCATTAATGTACTGCTTAGTTTTGTTTGAAAGATGGGTACAGATGGTAAATACCAAATGGTGGTGAATGAATTTATGGTAAGATGAGCTTATACTAAGAACCTATGTTGCTCGGAGTCTCTAGAAATGTTATTACACATGTATTGAATCTTCAAAAAATGCACTACTTTTGGAGGATCGGACATTTTTGAAGAGTTCGAGTGTCATAGCAAGAACTTTACTTTTTGAAGAGTTCAGAATTTATGGTAAGATGAGCTTATACTAAGAACTTTCTTTCTGCCGAAGTCATTCTTGATTTTAAAAAATTGATAGGACTAATTAGATTTCTCTGGACAAAAGATCAAGCAAAGTGAAAGATCTATTGTATGATAATTGATAGCCATTATATATTTTTCTAACCCATCAAGTCTTCAGAGCAAATTTAAAGCAGATGATATGAAAAAGAAAAGAAGGTCAATAAACTATCTCGCGAATTTGTTTGGAACAACTGTACATTAAACTTCATCCTAGTCTACCCACTTTGATTTGAAAGAGCATGTTTTTGCATCTGTTGTTGAAAAGTTATGACTTGTTTGAAATTCACCCCTAGGTTTATCGTTTAGCGGTAACATAGAGCTTGCTCCTATTTCTAGTGATTTAATGATCATAGACCACCTTGTTAGATAGGGGGTTAGGTCAGAAAATTCAATATGATCTTAACCTGCAGGTATAAGGAGATACTGAAGCTAAATTTGTTCCAATTGGTGTTAAGTTTGTCCGTAATAAAATGTTGGCATACCACGATCTTGCACCATTTTATTTTCCTAAAGGAAAAGGCGTTGAGGCTCTCCCTGATGCTTTGATTGCCCATTCAATGTGGCTCTCTGAAAAAGAGTAAGATTACTATGACAACATGTTTGAGCAGACTAGTTTCACTGGTTCACTTCACTATTTCCCTAATGCCTTGAGCCATCCATTTACACTGTATCCATTACCAGCAACTGTCTTGTTAGGTGTATATTGCCATCAATCAGTCCCCTTTATACACACATTTTCACCCATTTTACTCAAAGGTTATCAGCATGTTGGCTATATTCCATAGATACTTTGCCACTGCATCTGCATTCCATATCATACAATCTGAGATCCCCTTTAAAGTTGTCATGTTTTCCTTCATTTTGGGCTATTGTATGCTCCAGTGTTGTCATACATTACCCTTAGACTCTTGTTATTGTTAAAGTTGATATCACTCAATAGAGTCGTCTTGGAGGTGTGTTACTTTGTGAAGGCAAAGTCAACTAGTTAATTACCAGATAGTGTGGTAGTCAACAGGTTTGGACAAAAAGATATCAACAAGAATATCTATCTTATTGCAAGATAGAAGAATAAAAATTTTCATTCTTTGAATTATGAGCAGTGAGTTTAGAAGCTTAAACATTTCATATAGTTAAAATATGTTAAGTCTAAGCCATGAAACAAATAGAGAGTTTTATCGTAGCAAATTAGGGGTGTACATGACCGGGTTGGTTCAGGTTTTTCAACTATCAAACCAAATCATTTGTGTAAAAAAATAAAATTTATAAATCAAACCAAACTAATAAAATTCAGATTTTTTTGGGTTTTTCAACCTCGGGTTGGTTCGGGTTTTTCAAATACCAAACCAAACCATTTTGTCGAATTTTTAAATCTATAAATCAAACCAAACTAATAAACCTCGGATATTTTTTAGATTTTTGAATTTTTTCGGTAAAGTTTGCATACAAACATATAATTAACTTGTGCTCCAAATTTTTCTTTAGTCCAACCAAAATACAATTATTTAAGGTGTTTCCTAAGAAAATAACACAAAATATGAGACGAGTACTGATGACACTAAAATATTCAATAAAAATAATAATGAAATCATCATATAAAATAAATATTACAAAGTCATAATTTAAAAGTACTAAATCATGCTAAAATAAGTTTAATAAGTATTAGTTACGTTACTAAATATTTAAGAAAAATTAAAATTAGATTATGTATTTTAATTGTCTAAACCAATGTAAAACTAAAGAACAAATATTCAATATTATTGTCATTCTTAGTGTTGAATTGATTTTCTTTTTGCATTATTATTAATTTGATTTTGATTTAAGTTTTATTATAATTATCAACATGTATGAACAATAATCTTTATTGGACCATTCCGAATTGTAAGTTTTAAACTTGAAATAATATATTAAAAGATAAAAACTATGACATAGTATAAGAAATATTTTAAAATTATATCAAAGTAAATATTTTTATGTATAAAATAAACTTTTAAAATTACATATATAATGTTGGGTTGGTTTGGTCTCGGGTTGTTTTTTTTAGTTAAAACCAAACCAACCCAAATATAGTCGGGTTTTTTTTCCAATACCAAATCAAGTCAAACCAAATCACTAGTCGGGTTTCCTTTTGGTTTGACCCGGTTTGCGATTTGATTCGGTTTTCGGTTTGGTTTTGTACACTCCTAAGCAAATGTATAGCTAATATATAGCTTCACATTCTATGTGATTTATTTTTGCAGTGGTCATAAAATAGGAAATTACAACATATGAAAAGTCATTTTGTGTTACAGATTCTACTTTCTATTAACTCTTATAAATTTCTTTTCTCTCTTTTACACAGGTACAAAAGGTGAGAATTGAATCATGACTAATGCAAGACAAGTATCACCATATTATTGATACTTTAGAAGAAATTTCTATTTTTCTGTCTTGGTTTAGGAGTAATATTTATTCTATTTCAGTTAGATTTTCTTGTTATTAGACGTATTTTACTTTAATTCATGGAGCTTGTAATGACTTAGTAACTTCAGATATTTCAGTTGTTTTAATTGTAATGGATAGATTTCATTATTATCTACCATGTTGTATTATTTAATTTTTAATTTATGTAATTCTATAATTTAAAAAATTTCACTAATATAAAATAATTAAATGTCATCAATGAATGCAATTAGTGACAAATTTTTTTTCCATTAAAGGTAACATTTAGCAACGACTAAATCAAGCTTTTTAAGACAAAATATTTTTGTCACAAAATAAATAAATTTACCATAAGTTGACTACATTTAGTGACAAAAATATATTTGTCCTAATATCCTCTTTTTTATTGAATACGAATTATTTTTTTATTTTATGACAATTATAATTGTCACTAATCATGATAATTTATAGTGACAATATATGTTGTCGGTTAAAATAATACTTTTACTGACAAAATGAATAGATTTAACCACAAAATTATTACCCCTTTTTTTGAATGATAAATTTGTCCCTAATTTATACATTTAAGGACAAATTTATTTTTGTATATAAAAAGTAGTCATTAGTGATGAAATTACATATGTTCAACTACAAAATACATATAACTTTAGAGACAATTGATGTCATCAGGTACGACAGACAGCGTTGCCTACATGCGAATTAGCTTCCGAGGTTGAGTAGTCTCAATTTCACTACAGGATTTGCGAATGAATGCTGGGCTAGGCCACCTCAAATGGTGTGATCCGCATGTGGGGAGACCCGCACATGCGGTTTTTAGGGGGATCTGGTCGAAAAACCGGCCGGTGAACTAATTAATTAGCGACAATACAATTTTATCTGTAATAAAAAACTTTTTAGTGACAAAAGATACTATTAACAGCAAAAAAATTATACTTTTTATGACAAATAAATTTGTTAATAATAATTATTTATTTGGCGACGATTCTTCTTTTGGTAGTTAATATAATACTTTTAGCGACGAAGCACTAAATAGTATTTGAATAATTTTAGAGACGCACATTTAGGGACGATTGATTGACAAAAAAATTTTCGTCACACAAGATTTTTAGCGACGAAATATGATTTATTAAAGACAAAATTATTTGTCCTTGATAATCACATTTGTTGTTAAATATGGTACATGATTACATGTGATGAGTTAACATCAATTGATATATGATAAGGATATGAATCTAATTATTTTTATTAATTTGTTTGAATCTGAATTTGATCATAGCTTTGGAGATAAATTTTATTTTTGAACTCTGATTGATCTGAAATTCTATAGGTTTATCACAAACAATCAAATTAACAACACTCATTGTTATACAGTGATTGGTAATTTGAGTTCGTTCAGATGATGTTTTTGGATAAAAAAAATTGTACCTTGAAAATTATTTTTAATGAAAATTACTCACTTATGATACAGTGGTGATAGAGATTGTTCTCTATGGTTTTCATAACTAAATTTTAGTGAAGTATTAAGTTCATGTGTTGTATTAGACCTTCCTCCATATCAGATGAAATTAATGCAAGTCATTAAAATTTAGTCTCTAGTTTTGATGATATGTATTGACTCTCCCTATTTGAGTAATATTTGATTGGATCAATGATCTAGAGATAATGATATTCACTTGACATAAATCAACATATAGTACTCTCCATCTGAGTTAGCTTTTGTTCAAATTTGTTGGAGTGAATATCTGACATCACATATGTATGTTGCATGAGTAGTTACTTTTCATCAAAATTTATCGTTCAAGATGCATGGATATCCATGAGATGTGTTTTAAATTTTAATGTTCAATGTATACATAAACATGTTATTTTTTGAAAAATAGTATTCAGATAATGTAAATAGTTTTTGAATTTTGTTCTTTGTTCTTGATTGTATCTATTTCACAAATGTTGATATGTGATAAGAATTTTTCGAACGGAAAAAGTTTAAATTCTATCTTGACCAAATAAATTTTTCAACCAAATTGATAATATTTTGAAATTCACAAAAAAAGAAGTCTCTGATTGATTTGAAATTTGGTAAATTCAAAAGAACGACGTAGTAAGAAATATTTATTTTTTTGATCGTTATATGAGTTTTTGGTCATATTTAGTTATAGTTATCCGTCCCTTGATTATCAAGATTAAATAGTAGTGAAGTGTTAGTTTCATGTGCTGGTTTAGACCTTCCTCCATATCGGATGAAATTAATACAAGTACTATGTATTTAATCACTAGTTTTGATAATCTATATTAACTCTCCTGAACTGAGTGAAATATGATTGAATCAATGTAACTAGGGTGATTTTCACTTGACTCAAACTAAGAATAGACTCTCCATTTGAGTTAGATCAGTATAAGTTTATGCAGTGAATATCGGTCATTGTATATGTGTATTGCATGAGTAGTTCTCCAATCCCATCGATTGGCTATTCGAGATGCATGGATATATATGTATAAATGAGCCCTGAATTTTGTTATTTAGGATTATTCGACATATTATGATCTATTTAATGTATTATATCTCAAATTTTCAATACACTTTGCGGACTCACTTAATACTACTCAAGTATTTATTTCGATAGAGATAAAATATTAATTCAAAGAAAAATTGCATTATTTATGTTCATGTTAGATGAAATTATTTTTGGTTTCTATCTAAATAAGAGATGGACACTTAATATATTTTTCTTGTAACTCTTTTGAGTTTGATAAATATGTTATCTCTTATTGTATATCGATGCATATATTTTTTTTCTCATGAATTGAATATTAATCTATCTCAAAAGAGAAAATATCTTTTAAATTGAATGAAACTTATCTGTACTCTAGCGTCTACGTCATTTATTTTGGATAGAACTTTGAAGTTGGTTAAAGAATGGACATAACGGTTCATTGAAAGTGAAGTCACTTCCAACCTGTGAGTCATGTTTAGAAACAAAAATGACTAAGAGACCTTTACTCTTAAAAAGGAAATAAAGGCAGTGATAAGTTCGAATTAATCTATTTTGATTTGTGCGGTAAATTATCATTCAGGCAAGAGGTGAATTTGAGTATTCTGAGATTTTCAGAAGGTTACTCATGATATGAATATATATTTTTGATATTTTGTAAGCCTGAATGTCTTGATAAACTCAAAATTTTAAGACAAATGAAAATAACATCATGAAAAATATATAAAGTCATTGCTATTTGATTGTAGTGACATATACCTCTCTACAGAGCTGATGAGTCACTTTTCTCATAGAATAATTGCATTTCAATTGTCTACACCAGACATTCTACAATAGATTGGTGTAAAAGAGAAAAGAAATAGTCTCTTATGAAGATGATAAGATTAATAATTGACTTATTCATTGTTGTTTTGTTTCTTTTGGGATATGTTCTAAGAACTACATATCACATATGAATTCAATTCCTTTCAAATCAGGAATGAAATGTGTGTGTTAATTAGATATCCAAAAAGAATGAAAGAAGGTTTATTTAATTGTCCTAAAGAAAATAAGGCAATTGTTAAAACAACTGTCAGATTTCTAGAAAAGGACTATTTAGTAATCCATGTTCGTAGAAGTAAACTATTTTACAGGAACTAAACAAAGAAATAACAAATAAGTCAGTTGTAAGTTCAGACGCTCAAGAATATCTAATCGGTATGTCATAATTGACGTTCCCTTGCATTTAAGTAGTGGGAGAAATATTACTATACATAATAAAACTACTACCTTGAGTAGTGGGAGTGATGTTGGGCAAATTAAAGAACACTACATGAAACAAGTTGTTAACATTTCAATACCAAAAGATTTTGAGGAATATATTAAGACTCAAGAACATGAAAGTGTGACTATTGTAGTAATACTTAGTCGTAGTGGGAGAATCATAACGACGATTGATTGGTTTTGTATGTTTAAGAGGACTTATGTGATGTCAAAATTTATATTTTAATCATTATTTGTCTCACATTTATTATTTATATTTATCCTTTTTAGGCATAAATTTTATGAGTTGTGTTAAATTGTGTATTTTATTTATAGGATTAAATTGGTGGAAGAATGAAGAAATTTGAAGCTAAAACGAATTAAAAATAGAAGATTGAAAAAGAAAATCAAGCAAACAACTTAATGGATTAAATTGAATATTATATTAATATTTCAATATACAAGAATTGCAGCGCAAAGTGAAGAGACCAAATTGATGTTGTTATTTCATTGCCACGTGGCAATCTCTAAAGCAACTGGTCACGTGATGCATGGCGGTGCAAAACAAATAATTTGAGGCAATACTGTTCTACGCCGACAGTTCACGCGACGGAAGAAAAAGGAATTCAATTCCGTTTGGTCTTGGATTCCTAATTTATTTGGATTCAATTATTTTATTTAGGGTATTCTATATCTATAAATAGTGCAAAAAAATAATTATTTGGGGGGCGAAGAACCAAGATACAATACACTATAAATTTTCTTCTAGTTTAGGAACTTTGGAAGAGCCGCTGTGGAGGCCGGAGAATTATGATTTTGTTCTTTCTTCTCCTTTATTATTTATTTGTATTTATGATTAATAAAAGATAGTTTAGCTATTTTTCTTAAATTTTTATGATTAACACAAGCATATTTATTTTAATAGATTTTGATTATGTTTTTGAGATAATGAGTAGCTAAATTTTATAACTAGGGTTGTGGGAACCATAAGCGATTAACAAAATATGAATAGTAACTAAGCAATTCTTGAATAGTGTTGTTGCATGCATTGATAATTCTTTCATTTAGAAGTCTTTTTAACGGTGGCCAACGTTAGAACTCGCCTTATTGCTACTCGCCGGACCAAGGATGTAGTTAATAAGAAAAGAATTATCAACATAGATTTTGTGTGATACAATCTAATATTCTAATGTCAATTGGTGCGAGGGTGAAAACTAAGTCATACATTGATGTGATGTCTAATATGAGGTAAAGGTAGGGTTAGTAAATTATATACACATAGCCGGACCAAGGTGCGGGGTGAAATTCTCTAGATGCCAGACCAATGATTTAGAGATACCTAACTTATCACTTTGCATGTAATACACTAGGAAATGATTGCTATTATTAGGATTACCGCGTTATGAGCTTATAGGAACACATTCCTAGTTACTTCTAATAATCTGAATATAAATAAATACTTAGTGACTTGCCTGGTATGCCTCCGGCATAATCATTTGATCGGGTATCACGTTTTGATATGCTAACTATTTGGGTTTGGGTTCCATGAGAGGACCAATGATTTGATATAATTGTATATCTTGAGAACTGTGAAGTTGTTGGTTGTTAGTAAATGTTGATAATATTGTGTATGTTCATTATATGCATGTTATTATATTGTTGTGATGACTTATGTATGTTGCACTTAGTGGGATAACCGCGTGATCCTACTAGTACACTGTGGTTGTGTACTGATACTGCACTTGCTCTTATTTTTGTTGAGTACAGGACATTTTCAAGCGGCTAATGACAGACCTCACTTAGGAGATCAGTGATCGTCGTTCGAATTCAAGGGTGAGCCAATTCTTCCGAGCTGCCATGAGTTCTCCTTTCGTCTATCTCCACATTTCGGACTTAGACAATTCTATTAGTTATTAGTACATTAGTTGGGGTTGTATCCCTTCTTGTTTAGACATGGCTCATTATTAGATGTTTTGGTACATTGACTTCCAGATTCTAGACAGTACTTTCGCATTGTTAGTTTGTTATTGTTAGACTTTTGTTAGAGTTTATGGAAACTCTATTTCTTTCCTTAGTATTTTCCTGCTTTCATGTACTTAAATGCCTTAGTTTTGGTTTAGTTGCTTAGTTTGAGTTGTAGTAGTGGTTTTCCTACCGGAGAGTTAGTGTGGGTGCCAATCACGATGGTCTGGGTCGTGACACTATGCCAAGCTTTTACATTAATGACATAGTAAGGTTGCATGGTCCTTTGTCTATCATTTCAGATAGAGGTCCTTAGTTTACCTCTCATTTCTGAAGTCATTTCAGAAAGGTCTTGGTACTCATGTTAATCTTAGCACAACATTTCAGACAGATGGCCAGGCAGAGCATACCATTCAGACCTTAGAGGACATGTTGAGAACTTGTGTGATCAATTTCAAGGGTTGTTGGGATGATCACCTTCCTCTTATAAAGTTCGCCTACAATAATAGTTACCATTCCAACATTCAAATGGCCTCTTATGAGGCATTGTATGGGCGTAGATGTAGATCTCCAGTTGGTTGGTTTGAAGTAGGTGAAGCAGCCTTGATAGGGCCAGATTCAGTTCATGTTGATTTGAAGAAAGTGCAACTCATTAGAGATAGACTTAAGACAACCCAGAGTTGCCAGAAGTCCTATGCAAATGTAAGGAGAAGGGAACTAGAGTTCCAAGTTGATGATTGAGTATTTTCTTGAAAGTGTCACCTATGAAGGGGGTGATGAGATTTGGCAAGAAAGGGAAACTCAATCCTAGATATGTAGGCCCTTACAAGATATTGAAAAGTGTTGGTAAAGTGGCTTATGAGTTAGAGTTGCCAACAGAACTAGCAGTAGTGCATCCAGTTTTCAACATTTCATTGATGAAGAAGTGTGTGGGTGACCCAACATCTATAGTACCTTTAGAAAGTGTGATTGTGAAGAATAGTCTCACTTATGAAGAGGTACCAGTTGAGATTATTGATCGTTAGGTTTGAAGGTTGAGAAACAAAGAAGTCGCTTCAGTCATGGTTTTGTGGAGGAGTTAGTTCGTAGAGGGAGCTACTTGGGAAGCAGAAGCAGCCATGAAGGCCAAGTATCCTCACCTTTTTCCTTCCGATTCCATTCCACCTTGAGGTAATAGTTCCTCTTCAGTTCTTCAGTCATTCATACGTAAATTCAATGTTAGTATCATATTCCTTCAGTTTGTACTTGCATTTTCAGCGTATTTGCATGTTCTTGAAACTTAGTTCAGTCAGAAATTAGTTTCCAGAAATTAGTGGTAGGGTTTACAACTCTTTCCCTCCATTTCATCTAGTTTAGTCTTCATTCGAGGACGAATATCTCCAAGGGGGAGATAATGTAACACCCCGTATCCGAAAACAAACCTCAATGCAATTTCCAGAAGTTGCAGGTGTAATCCAAGGTTGCCACCCACGGACCATAGGGTGACCCACGGCCCGTGCTGGTGCTTCACATCTGCAACCCTCCCCAGACTCTGCCCTAGAAAAATATTCTAAGTTTCGACCCAAGGCCGGACCCACGGACTGTGGTCCGTGTCCGTTGATTAGATCCCTAATTTCAGCTCTCAATCACGTTTGACGGTTGACCAGCATGGACAATCATTCAATCGACAGTCCGTCGGTGACCCCAATAGCTTTTAAGTTAGGGGTTGTTTGGTCTTTTCCTTATGCGTTAGACCCCTAAACTACGTCGTTCAAACCCTAAACTATGCAGTTTTGGTCAGTTTTAGCCTAGGAACATAACTAGAACTTACCTAAGTCAGATCATTCATCAAAACTTAGAAAAATTAGAGTGTAAGATGAGAAAGAGGTTAAGAACCCTAGTTCAAAAACACAACAAGGTTTCATCAGTTTCAGCCCCAAAATCAAAAGATTTCTCTGTGAAATTAGTCACCAGGTATGTGGAATTTCACTAGTCGGTTTCTTTCACCCATTAGGTCCCTAGATTTCAGTCAAAATCTTGATTCCCTTAATGTTATCTAGACTTAGGGTTTCTTGAATGTTAGAAGTGTTGGGTTTTCAGCGGTTAGAATGATCCAAATCATATTATCATGTTATAGTATTGTTTATGCCCACACTCATGTATAAATTTAGAAGCTTAGCTATGTATTTCTTTTAGTTCATGAATTACACATGCTAGGCCAGTTAATTCAGTTATATATATAAACATGCCTCAATTTTCGAATGCATTATAATCAACATATTAATGTTGCATTCTCAGTTTGCATGTTAGTATTTTGAGCTATCCAATATAGCATCATTTCAGTCATAAAGTGTTAATATTTAATCATATGGGAAGCTTAATATCGAGTGGACTAGGGTCAGTCACCCTCAAATCCCAGAACTACGTGCTCTGTAGGTTGCAAGTCCCCTCTGTGAGCATCATTTTAGTGATCACGCTAGCATGCCTCTATACCTCTGGCAGGGTATATTGGGTCCTCTTGATGGGGCCTATACATCAGACTCCTATTTAGCTCATGTGGTTTTATGTCGGTTATTAGAAGCTCCTTTATAGTTCAGTCAGATTCTATTGCATTGACCATGTCATCAGTATAGTTCAGATTTCTGTTTTAGCATGTTATAAACTTGGTCATTGCATCCAGTTTAGCCATGTTCAGTATTTCCAGTATCCTTATCATGTTCCGATTATATCGTTGATTTATTGCTTGTTCAGTTATGATATTATTCAGCTTTACTCTATCTTACATGCTCAGTACCTCTCACGCTTCAAGAAGTAATTCTTGAATTAAATTTTCGAAAGTTTATGTGGTCTAACATGATTGTACGTGTTAAAAACATAAATGATGTGTTGTCTATTATTTATGTAAGTAGTATGATTATGGTATGCTTCCGCTGTGCATATAAGTTTCCAACAAAAACAACCAAAAGTTAAAGGAGCAGAAGTAGAGTTTGGTGTTCTAAAATTGACTAGCAGTGCACCTCAAAACTCTAAACGGCATAACTCATGTTGCCCCATCATAACCAACTAATATTCACAACCAAATCTATATATAAAAGTGCAACAAGTATAGTATGACTATAAAAATAACGAATAATTAATCATAGACCGACTATTGGATTTTAAAAGTGTGAATAGGAAATAAAGGGTTGTGACAACCCTGAAGGGTTGTGACCTTTATGAAGGGTTGTGTCTTTTCTAAAGGGTTGTGTCCGTTTAAAAGGTTGTGCCTTTTCCAAAGAGTTGTGACCTTTTTTAAAAGTTGTCCTTTTTCCAAAAAGTTGTGACCCCTTTTGTTGGCTATAAATAGATAGACTTTCTCTCTTTTTCTGCATTGAATTCTTTCCTTCTTTTGCATACATTTCTTATAAAACAAAATCGATCGATCATGTTTTTGTGTGATCCGTTGATGTCATTTTGAGTTCATGGAAATTATCGAAGTTTGAGGTACCGCTACTTCTTTAATGGTTAATCTGTTTTATCTTGGGAGGAATTAATCTACAACCTCGGGTACTGGAGGTGATTAAATTTCTTAAGGACACACAGTGGGTTTTGTGGACTCGGATAGTTCTTTTCTTTTTCTCTTCATCTTTTATTATTTCTAATTTACTAATTTGAATACAGGAGATGACAAGCTTAGAAAATTTATTTTTCTTGTTGGTATTTTCTATGGTTAGAAATTTAATTTAATTTTTGTGTTCTTTTTGTTGGGCAAAAAAGAGAAGCAGATTTGGGATGAATTAGTACTACTCTAATATATTCGAGTATATTTTCCTTGGATGGGTAAGATTATTTCTATTTTCTTCCCAAGTGCATTCAAGTGTTGCATCCCTTCAGTTTTCTTTTCAATGAGAAAAGCTATTTTTGTGCATAAAGGCTAAGATGTGCACATTAATTATTTCCCTTGTATTCTTGGCATTACATAACTATGAAAAGAAGTAAATGAACAGATGTTGTCTCTTAACAATATTTGAATATGAGTTTAGTTTCTCGTTGAAATTCAATGTCTTCTAAGAAAAATTGAAATATGACGGAAATTAGGGAAAGAAAGAAACAATTAGCAAGAAAAGTGACTTGCATGGAATCATTGCTAGGTAGAATATGATTTAATGGGAGTAAAAATCAGGTTCAATCTTTATTTCCCTTGATTATTATTTTTTATATACTTTATAAGTTATGACATTTATCTCATAAATATTAGGATAGATGATCATGAGAAGTTCTGAGTACCATCTCTTTTAAGAGAAATTTTATTTTGAGTAATAATCTCAAACCACAGAAAGAGTTATGCTTTTAAACATATGAGCTAGTATATTTTGGTAGTAGTATTGAGCACCTATATGAGGAGAGTTCATACAACTCATAGCCCCCATAAATCATGTAGCCAAAGTGGGTAGAAAGGGTCATACTTTTTAGATGATTCCTTAATGTTTTTTAGCATAGACTAGTGGATCCACTTAGTAGTTGGTTCTATACCCCGGCAAAGTATAGGACAATTTTGGCAGTGTGGGCTAGTGTTGTATCATCACATAGCTCATAGTGATGGTTATCAATTAGAGAATCTCCCACAAAGTTATTTTGTATCTTTATTTTTACAAACTGAGTTATATTGTATTTTTCAATACATTGAGTTTTCTGCCTACTGTTTTAAAAGCTTTTCTTTATACTGCATCTTTATCACTGTTTATATTGAAATGAGTTGAGTTGAGTTGAGACGAGGTAAGTTATTTCTTTCAGTTCCAGTTCAAGCTTATGTCTTGTTTTAGATTTTTCCTCACATGCTCATACATTCCATGTACTGACGCCATCTAGCCTGCATATTTTATGATGCAGATACAGGTAATCAGGATCAACATCCAGTGCTTCATTGATCCAATCAAGTTCCAGAGTTATTTGAGCCTCCTTGCTTCCGGAAGATCCTTTTATTATGTTTTGTTATTCAGTTTTGTTAGGATGATCGGGGGTCTTGTCCTGACATCCCTCATAGTATTAGAGGCTTCATAGATAGATAGACATAGTTGATGAGTCTTTTCATTTTCATTCATTTATGTTGAGACATGAGTTGCCACTTTGGCTAGTTGAATGTTTATATCTTAAACATCCTATGTTATCTTTTGAGACATTTGAATTATAGCTTACTTTTTAAAGTGCTTTTGTGATGAGTAAGTCTTCCGCTAAGAGTTAAGCCAGGCCAAGGGTTCGTTTGGGATCAACAATGGTTCTCGAGTGCCGACCACACGCAGGGTGTAGGTTCGGGGCCTGAAAGTTAAACGAGAAAGAAGTTGAATAAAGATTGATTCTTTATTATTAGTATTCTAAATACTAAGTGGTCAGTCTAATTGTGACAGAAGGAAAAAATTACTAGTGACATAAAATTAGTGATTTTGTGTCTACAATAGGTGTTTCTATAGATTAAGTCTCCAAAAGAAGGCTTCATGTTGCCAATGTATATTTTGATGGTATACAATTTGAAAGAATGAAAAACAAAATATGTGGAAAATAATTTCAAATACTTGAAAAAGATTTTTGAGATCATAATTATAACGTGTGTGGGGGGAGGGGGGGGGGTTCCTTAAGACAAAATTAGACGTACTATCTAATTTAAGTTTGAAAGTACAAGATATGAAATTCAATGACATTGTTGTATTTTGTTAGACCCACAAAATTCTTGGAATATAGTTGATACTGTGGTTGCTGAGTCTCTCTTTACTAGTATATGATATGACTAGTATAAAGTCATAAAATGATATTACTCATTCAAAAGAATTGTGTTCTTTGATGAAAAAGTGTCATTTAAAATATTGTGATCTTTTATGAAAAAATATGTCTATTAAAATAAATTTATTTGTATAGACATGAACATTGGTGCAAAGTGATATGTAGTGTTTGTGTTGTAAAATAAACATTTGTGTCATACTACCCTTATTTAACCAATAAGACTACGGTCATGGGTAATTCTATAACAACCAAATTAAATGTTATGGAAAGGTCCTTCTGAAAAGGACATCTGGCAATGTGTTGATTCTAAAACAATGTCTTTATTTGACAAAGCTATAAAAAGTAAAGAACAAAATATTTGTGGGAAAAAGTTACCTCACAGAAGGTCTCTTGAAACTTAGTATTTCTGCTTGTGTTTATTGCCTGAGTCAAACTAATCAACTTAGTATGTCAAGTTTGTGTTTAATCTAAGTATGCTAAGCAATCTTATAAATTTGTTGGGAGGAATTTTAATCCCTTAGAATTGATTCACACTGACATTTTGTGATATGAAGTCAACACCATCTCGTGGTGGAAAAAGTGTTTCATAACTTTTATTGACAATTGCACTATATATTGTTATGCCTATTACTCACCTCAATCTAATAAAATTGTTCGCAGGAAAAAACCAAACTGTGAAGGAAATGTTGAATGTCCTACTTATAAGTTCATGTTTACCATAAAAGTTGTGGGGGTAAGATATCATTATAACAAAAGAAAACAATAAAAAGTTTGTCTATTCAGAAAGAAAGAGAAAAAAAAAAGTTTTGTTTGTTAAGAAAGAGAGCAACAAATGTTTTTGTTTGTTCAGACTTTGTTGTAACATGATAGAGAATTGCTTGATGCCCTTTAAAGAATATACAAGCAATAACTCTTGAAAGATAGTGATTTAACAATTTCCAATATAGTCTATACCATATAAGAAATGGAAATGAGGGAAGTCAAACTTGAAATATTTCATAGTTTGGGGTGTCTAGAAAAAAAATTCCATGTTCCTATTCCCAAAAGGGTCAAAATAGGACCTAAGACTGTGGATTGTATATTCATTGGATATTCTACAAATAGTAAATCATGTTGATTTATGGTTCATCAGTCTGAACCGTCGGATAGTCAAGTAAGGGGTCTAAACGACCTTGGAATGAACCATAGGAGAATGTATTTAATAAAGAGATTCAGAGGAGTAGTAAATTTCAAAGGACATTCACTTCCTTTGGGTTCCATTTTGTAACATTTCTTCTTGAAAGGAGTCCATATATTTGAAGAAGATATGTCTTCTGTGAATTCATCCCTTTTGGGAAGAGGCTATCAATAGTAAGATAGATTCAATCTTGAGCAACCATACTTGAGAGTTGGTTGATCTTCATCCAGGAAATAAACCTTCGGGTTCAAAGTGGATCTACCAAAGGAAAATAAAGTTGATGGAACTATTGGCAAATAAAAAACAAGACATGTTCTCATAGTCTTTAGACAATAAGAAGGCCTTGATTATTTTGACACATAATAGCTACTAACTCGGAGTACATCAATTCAGATGTTAATTGCACTAGTTGTGGTATATGGCCTTCAAATTCGTCAAATGGATGTGAAAAACATTTTTCGTGAATGGAGAATTTGATGAAGAAATTACATGGAACAACTCGAGGGCTTTGTGGTTTCTGGTAAAGAAAAGAAAGTGTGTAAACTTGTTAAGTCACTTTATGGAATAAAAATAAGCGCTCAAATAATGACATGTGAATTTTGACCAAACTATGTTGGCAAATGAATCCAAGATTAATGAATGTGATAAATATTTTTATATTAAAGACACTCCAAATCATAATGTCATTGTTTATTTTTATGTTGATGACATGTTGATCATCAAAAGAGAAGTTTCTTACATAAATGTTACTAAGCATAAGCTAGAAAGTAACTTCGATATGTAAGACATTGAAGTTGCTGATGTGATTGAATTGGTACTTGAGAAGTTCAAGTATTTTGATTTCAATATTGTCAAGACTCCAATAAATGTGAGCTTTGTACTTCAAAAGAATTAAGGCGAAAGTGACTCACTATTGCATTATGATAGAGTATTAATAATTATGATGTATATCATGAAGTGTACACGATCAGATATGGCATGTGCTATTAGTAAACTGAGTCGGTTCATGAGTAATCCTAACCAAACTTGGATGACAATGAAAAGAGTTTTGGAGTATTTAAAACATATTTAAAAACTATTGTTTTTGCATTATAACTAATATTCAACAGTATTGGAAGAATACAATGATGCAAATTGAATCACCCGATCAAATAAAGTAAAATCCACGAGTGGATATGTATTTACTCTTGGTGGAGAAGAAGTCTCTTGGAAATCTTCCAAACAGAAATGTATCACTCGCTCTATTATGAAATCTGAGTTTATCACTCTAGATAAGGCCGGTGAAGTAGTTGAACGACTCCAAAATTTCTTGAATGATTTTTGGTGGTAACCTTTAGCACTAACATGCATACACCGTGAGAGTTAAGTTGCAATAGGTAGGGAATGGATCATGATGTATAATAGAAAGTCTCGTCATATATGACGTAGACATAATATTGTTATAGAACTACTCTTTAGTAGAATTATCGCAATTGACTATGTAAAGTCAAAGGATAATATGTCGGATCCACTTACAAAAGGCCTAACTAGAGAGGGAGTTGATAGATTATCAAAGGGAATAGAACTATGGCCGAGGACATGTCATTTTGTACCTAGAATACTGGAGATCCCAAGAATTAGGTTCAAGGAGATCAAACGAAGTCATTAATGACGGTTCAACATGTCAAAATTTTTATGGTCCATTCTCATTAAAAGACAATGTTCAGTAACAATGATAAAGGCATTGTGACTTTTTAATGGTTTCTAAGTTTTATACAATTGGTATATCAAATGGTGTATCTATGGGATAACACATTTAGAAATCACCTATATAAGTGTGAAGTGTAAGCCTATTCAAGGAGAATTGGGTAAGGCCAACTCTCTACGCACTTATAAAGCAAGATGTGTTCATGGCTGAAACGAACAAAACAATGAGAACCAAAAATAGTTCAAGGGTTGATTGTGTGACTTATGTTGTCTAGGTATACAACAAAGCTTGACAATTCAAAGATATCAAATCTACCGATTAATCTAGTATATCTAATATATGTTCACTATTGAAAGTTCAAAGGGAAACCCACTTATGTAGATACAATCAATCCTTACTTGCGAATCATACAGTTTTTCATGAATATGTTTTAACAATTGTCATTCCCTATTAATGTAGGGAATTATTGGTCTTTAAAAGTGTGAATAGGAAATGAAAGGTTGTGAATTTGCCGAAGGGTTGTGACCTCTATGAAAGGTTATGTCTTTTTTAAAGGGTTGTGACAGTTTGAAAGGTATTGCCTTTTCCAAAGGGTTGTGACCTTTACCCCTTGTAGGATCTAAATAGAGAGACTTTCTCTCATTTTTCTGCATTGAATTCTTCCTTCCTTTTGCATACATTTCTTACAAACAAAATCAACCGATCATGTCTCTGTGTGTGATTCATTGCTGTCATTTTGAGTTTGTTGAAATTATCGAAGTTTGAGGTACCACTACTTCTTTAATGGTTAATCCGTTTTATCTTGAGAGGAATTAATATATAACCTCGGGTACTTGAGAGGATTAAATTTATTAAGGACACACAATGGGTTCAATTTGGAGGTGAAGATTTGGTTGATGTTTTACTTAGGTTTATGAAGGACGTTGGACTTGAATGTCCAATCACAAATGACCATATTAAAGTTGTGATTCTTGTAAGTTTGCTACCATCTCATGATCTCCTTCCCTCCGATTTATTTTAATTGTTGCTTTAGCTTCTTTTTATTTCTTGCTCACTAAAAATAACCTAGTTTACTAAATTATTTCTCTTTAATAAAGAAGTAGATTGATTTTTATAGGCTAATTGGGTTATTTTTGCAAGCCGGATATAAATATTCAAAATATAATCATTAAACAAAACATTGAGAAAAGACATCAAATGTATTTTGAACTTGTTCTAAGAAGTCGATTTCACTCAAACTAATTGGGCGATCTATGTTATCTCTTTTTTTGTGGAACTAATGTCACTCTAACAACTGTAGCAGCAGGAGTTAATATATCATATGGTCACTTAATTTTAAATAGTTCACTTAGAAAGTAACTCAACTTTTGTTTATAATCCAGAGTCACTCGACATAAAACTTTGTAACCTTTGTTTTTTTTTACTTTCCAAACCTGATCAATACTATCGGACTTCTGAGGCGTTACAAAGGGTATTTAATAAGTTGCTCAATTAGTTTAACTGCGATATTGATATAGTATTCGGGACAAGTTTAATATGCATTTGGTGTCTCTCAAACGTTTATTGCATTATCAAAGTTAGAAGTTCATAGCTCGAGACTCCATCAAAAATTTCTCCTTAATATTTTAGAACCCAAATTTCATCAAATTATATTTTACCTTATGTATGAATATTATTTTATTAACTTAATGTTGATGTAGGACATTTTTGTCACTGGAAGTGAACCTTCAGCTGCAATTACTATTTGGGTACTATCAGAAATGATGAAAAACCCAAATATTATAGCGAAGGCTCAAAAGGTAGTGAGACAAGTCTTTAGGGGAAAGAAAAATTATGATAATGAAGAAAATCTGGAAAATGTTGGGAGCAAACAGATCTTGATGGATGCACCATACCTCTTAAAACTAGGATATTGGTTAATGCATGGGCACTTTCAAGAGATCCAGAAAGTTGGCATGATCCTGAAAGTTTTATACGAGAGAGATTTGAGACTTCTTCTATTGATTTTATGGGAAATCATTTTGAGTTTATTCCAATTGGTGCAGGAAATAGGATTTGTCTAGGAATTCTATTTGGTTTATTTAATGTTAAACTTCCTTTGGCTCAGTTACTCTACCAATTTGAATAGGAACTACCATATGGAATGAATCCAAAAGATTTTGATATGACGGAAACACATGGGCTAAGTGGAGCGAAACTTAAAGATCTGTATTTAGTTGCCATATCAAAACAATGAAGAATTCTTAGCACGTCTACACAATCCTTCATTTTATGAAAATGCCCAAAGAATAAGATCCATTTATGCATTAAAGTTGGTTACCGAATAATTTATTCCTTAATTTACTATGATTCGTGTAATATGAACTTATGTTTTTTTCACGTCTTCCAGTTTTTATAGTGGTTCATATTTAGTTTAAAACTATTTTGTTGAGACTCAAAACAAAGTATATCTAATTTGATGATTCAAAAATAATGAATGTAATTTGCACAGACGCTTGAATTGCATGGAGCAACATCATCTCAATATGCTGGTCTGTTGTGTAATTTGATGTAACATCTCGCAATTTGAAATAGCTAGGAAGAAGCTAAGAACTGGAAATAGTCATTTTTGGAAATAATGGAATGTGGAATTTTTTTTAAGTTAGAAAAAGTTGAGTTTTGGCCAATTTCAGACGGCCATAACTTCTATCTCAGGATGAGTTAGAGGTACTTCCAGATATGGTAGGAAAGATCTTGGAATGATCTTTCCAACGCCGCTGAGTTTGTGCGATTCTGAGTTCGTATGAGTGAATTATGCCCTTTGGAAGTTGGGTTGTTGGATTAAGAAAAGTCTAAATCCGGATTTTAAAAGGTTAATTTAGTCTTTTCCTTACCTAATTATTCTAATTCGTTTTTAGGAGTTTAATTGGGGTAAAGTCAGATTTCAGTCTGTTTTAGAAAAGTGAATTTCACGCTAGGGCTTGGAGAAAAGAGAAAAGAGGAGAAAGGAGAAGAACGTTCAAGATTCATCGAGATTAGCTTGTGGATTTCGTCGGGGGTGATCCCTACAAGGTATGTGAGATCACGTAGCATTGGGTTAGTTCACCTACGTACCAATCATGATTTATTTAAGCAAATTTAAGTTCTTGAAATCTTAGAAAATTGAGTTCTTGATGGGTTTGTTGAAGATCTATTAAATTATTGATTTGTTGAAATTGTTTAGGAGTTGTTTGATCCGAATACGTGATTTTAGGTTTGATTTAGAGTAGAATCTGATGTACTTTGAACATTTAATCGATTCTAAGTGTTTGGTGAAAGAACCCATGGAGTTTAGAGAGTTTAGAACTGGAAAATAAAGAAGAAATTTCGTCAGTTGAAATTTGGACATGCCTCTGCGTCGCGGACCCACTCCTCAGAACTGAGAAAAATCATTTCATGTCGTGGAGCGGTCACAGACCATTCTACCTCAAAAGTTGTTTTGGAAACCAAAAATTAAATATGTCTCCGCGTCGCGGACCCACCCTCAAATATTTATTTTTGGTCTTTTTTCATGTTTAGCCATTTAAAATCATTCCTAAACACCATGAGATCTTTCCAATCACAATCCTTTAATCCATAATTCAATTCAAGGACCAGTTAAGAGTCAAGTCAAGAGCAGTTAAGATTAAAGTCAAGAGAAGTTCCTAGAGTCTTCCAAAAGTCTTTCCCAAATGTTTTAACTTTGTTTTAAGACTTAAAGTTCAAGTTGAGTAAAGAGTAAAGATTAAAGCCTGAAGTTCATTTCTTCAAAAGTATATGGGGACTATGTATTCCCAAAGAGTTTAAAATGTTTTCACATTTAAACAAGAAAGGAAACTTTTATTTCCAAGATAGCCTTTGAGCTAAGTTTTTGAGCATTAGTCTCAAATCACAGAAGAAGTATGTTTTTAAACATAAGAGCTAATGTTATATTATTTTTGGGAGTAGTATTGAGCACCGATATGGGGGAGAGTTCAGATAACTCACAGCCCCCATAAACCATGTAGCCACCATGCCCCATGGGTAAAAAAGAGTCATACTTTTTAGATGATTCCTTTAGTGTTTTTTAGCATTGACTAGGGGATCCACTTAGTAGTTCAGGTTCTATACCCTCGGCAAGGTATAGGAAGGCCCTGGCAGTGTGAGGCAAAACATTGTATCATCACAATAGATCTTACGTGATGGTTGTCGGTTAGAGAAACTCCCACAAAAGTAATTGTATTCTTATATACAGAGTTTATTGTATTTTTACATACATTTTCAGAGTTATAGTGTATCTTTGCATACACACAGAGTTGACATCATGTTTTAAACAACTTTTCTTTATATTGCACTTGTTTTAAACTGCTTTATATTGAATTTAGTTCAGTTATATTGAGTTGAGTTGAGCGAGGTAAGTTCTTCAGATTCCTTTCAAGCATATGTTGTGTTTAGCATTCCAACTCGCATTTTCGCACATTCAATGTACTGATGCCAGTTGGCCTGCATCTTATTATGATGCAGACACAGGTAACTAGGATCGGCATCCAGCACATCGTTGATCCAGTGAGCAGTTCAAAGTCTGTTGGTGAGCCTCCTTGCATTTTGGAGGACTCCTTTACTTTGCTTGCAGTATTTGTTTCATTGTTAGGATGATCGGGGGTCTTGTCCCGACATTTCTCTTTAATTTAGAGGCTTCATAGACATTCAGACAATTAGTAGTTCAGTTGTCTTTTCATTATCATTTCATATGTTAAGACTTGAGTTGCCATTTGGCCAAGTTGAATGTTTTGACTTTTAAGCATTCTCAGTATTTTATTATTCAAGTGAGTACAATGCTATTGATCATTATAAATATGCATATAGTCTTCCGCTGAGTAAGTAAGCCATGAGAAGGGTTCGCTTGGGGCCAACAATGGTTCTCGAGTGCCAGGCACGCCAGGGTGTAGGCTCGGGGCGTGACATTTGAGTTGGTCCAATGCCGTATGAAAAGAAAATATAGGGAAGAAGGAATTTAAAACAAATGATGGTTATCTCTTAGAATAAATTGAAACAAACATATCAGATTCCCCTGTATGCATGCCATATTCCGTAACTTGGTCCAGCATCACACTCACATCTGCATAAGTATGTGTCATGAGAGATCTCTTATCTATAGTAGCTTAGTTGCAGAGTTCAAGGACATGTAAAATATCTCCACCAAATTCTCATTAGCTAGCTTATTGTTTGGACAATAATTTAAACTTTTTATTGAACCGGCTTCTCCACTCTGCTTTCTGAAGTTGTCTATCTCATCTTGCAACTGCGGAATTCTGGATGGTGGGAAAATCTCATGAGAATACTTAGTAGTCATTCAGGCCAAGGTTTCTCTTGGGGACTAGAAATGGTTCTCGAGTGCCGGTCACGTTCATGGTGTAGGCTCGGGGTGTGACATCATATGCCACCACTTCTACATGTTTTATTAATACACAACCCAAACTGATTCTAGACGCATCACAACAAATGGTGAAACCACCCTCCACAGTAGGTAAGGTCATGACTGGAGCCGTAATCAATGCAATCTTTAATTTTTGGAAAAAAATGAAAGTAATAATTTGATGATGCAGGTAATGATTTGATTATCATTGTGAATGGGTAATCATTAGGCAATCTTGGGTCTAAGAACTAAAGAAAAAAATAGACTTCAAAGCCATTGTAGGTAGTGGTCTGGGATAGAGATGTCATTGTTGCAAAAATTTCTTTTTTTCTTCAACTTTGATTAGTCAAGCCTGATCGGTCTATTTGGAGATTATAGTACAAACCCATGGTTCAAATATTTCGCTAATTTAAAGCTTGGTTAGTGATGTAAAGATATTCTTTGTTTTCTTTAATTCATGATTAAAAAGGAGATATTAAAATTTAGCTCTAAGCTTGAAAGTTAGGAATATTGAGACTTGACTAGTATAATTGATATAGTTAATCAATATTTTGCATATATTGAGGAAAGTGGGGGATGTTTTGTTTGGTGTTCTACGCGTGCAAGAATGTGGAACTTTTCATTCCGAGGTAAGTGAGACTTTAAGCTTTAGTGCTTGCTTTTCAAACCTTCGTTGAAAATGTGTTATATATGTCAGGTCCACCTGTTTGGACAAGCATGTGCTTGACATAATACTAACTATTCTCTCATAAGCTATATGTAGAGTGATGTCAGATATCTTTATTCCTTATCGTGATATAGTTACTAGGAGCATGTCTAGCTGATGTAATATGTTAGGGGAATACCTATGTTGTCGTAAGATGTTTAGTCTTTGTAGTTGTTATCGTAGTATAATTTTCGGCGTTATATATGCTGTCGTGGAATTTTTGGGGTGCTTGACTGATCTCCTTCACTGCTTTTTATGACAAGCTTTGAGTGTGGATTGAGTTCGAGACATTTAATGTCCTTTCTGCACATTTGTTTAGACTTATTGATCATTATATTACAGAACCAATTCTTGCACATATCATTATGTGTTTTTTGTGAAGATATATGTCACGCCCCGAGCCTACACCCTGGATGTGGCAGGCGCTCGCGGACCATTGATGGCCCAAAGCGAACCCTTCGCTTGGCTCAACTCTCAGCGGAAGACTTACTCAAAACTTACAAACTCAAAAGTAAACTTTACTCAATTGTCTCAAAAGATAAACCCAGAATATTTTAGAAAGAAAATATTCACCGGCCAAAAGAGGCACTCAAGTCTAGAACATTAACAACTGAAAATAAAAAAAACTCCTGAACTACTACAGTCTATCTATCTATGAAGCCTCTAATACTATGAGGGATATGAGGACAAGACCCCCGATCATCCTAGAAAACTGAAATAGATGAAGATAAATAAGGGACCCTCCGGAAGCAAGGAGGTTCACCAAATAACTCTGGAACTCGACTGGATCAAGGAAGTACTAGTTGATGATCCTGGTTACCTGTATCTGCTTCATGAAAGATGTAGGCCAAATGGCATCAATACATGGAATGTACGAGCATGTAAGGGGAATACTGAACATAACCTGCAAGCTTGAACTAAAAAAAAGGAAACCTACTTACTTTGACTCTACTTAACTCAACCTCAACTCATGGATACTCAATGCAATATAAAACGACAATAAAAGTGCAGTTTATATAAAGCATTTAAAACAGAAGATAAGAACTCAATGTATTTTAAAATACAATAATAACTCAGTTTGTATGTAAATATACAAAATAACTCTGTTTGGGAGATTCTCTAACTGACAACCATCACTATGAGCTATGTGATGATACAACGCCTCGCCCATGCTGCCAAAACTATCCTATACCTTTACGGGGTATAGAACTTTTCAACTAAGTGGATCCACTAAGCTATGCTTAAAAATCAATAAGGAATCATCTAAAAAGTATGACCCTTTCTACCCACGTTGGTTACATGGTTTATGAGGACATCGAGTTATCTGAACTCGTCCCCATATTGGCTCAATACTACTCCCAAAATATAACTTAGCTCATATGTTTAAAAAACATTTCCTCATCCTCAACTTTGAGATTATTACACAAAAGATTTTCTGTTAAAAGATATAGTACTCAAAACTCCTCATGAACTCCTTCGAAAATCGATGTTTCCCCTCATTTTAAATGTATAAACATTTACTCCTGGGAATAATACTTAGTTTCCATATATTCATTTTGAAAAATAAAACTCAACTCTCCTCATCCTCAAACTGAAGTACTCAAATCTTAAAATAAGTTTTAAAAGATTGTAAAAGACTTCTCAAAATGACTCGAAAGAATTCTCAAGACTTTACTCTTAACTCTAGCTTGAATTTGAATTATGGATTCAAGGGGTATGATTCATGTTATTAATGATCTCTCGACGTTTAGATGTAGTTCAGAGTCGTTAGAATCAGTAGGGAGTAAAGGTACACTTTAAAAGAACTTAGACAGAGCAAACAACGGAAAAAGGATGGGGGCAGGTGACTGCTGGCATGGGGTGCCAGCCCTTGAACTACAGAGACTGGGTTTCTGGCGCAATGTCGGGGCGCCGCCCCAGCCCTCCCCCAGGACATTCCGATGAACTTTACTTCTCATTTTCTAACCCTAATTCGTCTAGAATCGATTGTTTTCTTCAAATTTTCAATAGATTTAATCACCTAATACAAATACACAAGAATCTACTAAAAAACAACCCTCAAACTCATAGATAAAGATTTATATGAAGAACTCATCAAACCCATCCTAATTCAACAACGTAAGCAACACTTCAAGAACTTAATTTTTTCAATATTTATGGATAGATTCGCAAAGGAAACTCATGTTGGTGTGTGGGTGAATGAACCGAATAGTATGAAAACTTACATACCTCGATTTGGCGAAACAAATCCTCGATTCTCAAGATATCTTGTTCGTTCTTCTTTTTCTCCTCTTTTCCTCTTCTTGAACTCTCTTGTAAAACCCTAAGCGCAAGGTAAGATTGTTAAACTGACCCAAATCTTTGATCCCAAAATAATTACTAAAAACGTTTTAAGCTGATGGGGTAAGAAAAAGACAAAAATACCCCTCACTAATTTGGGTAACTTTCCTTAACTGGATAGGCTGACTTCAAACGGACATATCTCCCTTATACAAGATCAAAATTTAGGAACTTGTTGGCGTTGGAAAGAGGATTCAAAGAGCTTTCATTTGATATGTTATAAGCCACCTAACTCATCCTATATGGAAAGTTATGGCCGTTTGAAGTTGACCCAAAAATCACAAATTAAGCTTAACTTGAATAAATCTCAAATTAGCTCTTTCCAAATTAGTCCTTTCTAAATTTAGCTCTTTCTAAGGTAGATTATTACAGTATCTCCCCGTTCGAAACATTCGTCCTTGAATGAGATTACTCTAAGTAGACTAAGGGTGGTAACATTTATCACCCAACTCAAACACTAAACATCCAAATTAACACAACCTTTCAACTTAATAAGTACCAAGAAAAGAAGTAGTAACTTATTTTGAAGCTTCTCCGTAAACAAAGAGATGTGGGTATCTCTTCTTCATATTCTCCTCAGCCTCCGAACTAGCTTCCTCAATAAACTGATTCCTCCATAAGACCTTGGCTGATGCTACCTCCTTGGTTCTCAACTTGCGAACCTGACGATCCAGAATCTGAATGGGCATCTCCTCATAAGATAGGTTATACTTAATACCAATATTTTTAGTGAAGGATATTTTCAAGGTATAATAAGTTAAGGATCACCCAGGCACTTCTTCGACATTAAGACGTGGAATACCGAATGGACTGCTGCAAACTCTGACGGTAGCTCCAACTCATAGGCTATATTGCCAAACCTCATAACACCCTTCATGGGTGAAACCTTCAAATAAACCTAATCGTCCACCTCAAACTCTAAGTATCTTCTCCTAACATCGGTATAGGATTTCTGACGACTTTGCGTTGTTTTCAACCTTTCTTGAATGATCTTCACTTTCTCCATAGCTTCATGAACCAAATATGGTCCTATCAACCCAACTTTACCAACCTCAAACCATCCAATAGGAGATGTACATCTTCTCCCATAAAGAGCCTCATAAGAAGCCATCTGGATGCTAGATATTTGAAATGATGGACACTTGAACTCGATGCAGTCTGACTACCTCTTAAATATATAACTTAGCATAATATTGTTTTTGAAAAGGTACTTTTTACTGGTAAGAAATGGGAAGCTTTATTCATACGATCTACCATCACCCAAATCGAATCATGCTGCCTGCAAGACCGCGATAAACCAATAATAAAATCCATATTGATCATCTTCCACTTCCATTCCAGAAGTTCTATGTTCTGAGCCATACCAATAGGCCTTTGGTGCTCTAGCTTAACTTATTGGCAATTCGAGAACTTAGCAACAAACTGTGCAACGCCACCTCTTCATTCTACTCCACCAATAGAATCCCCTTAAGTCATGATACATCTTTGTGGAACCCTGATGGATAGAGTATCTGGAGCTATGAGATTCCTCCATGATCCTCTCTTGATGTTCATCCAGCTTTGGCTCACACAATCTAACTTGATAGCTAAATACACCATCTCCTCCTTGTTCAAAATCCATCACTTTTTGCTTATGAACATTTGCCTTCAATTCAAGCAAAATAGGGTCTTGATATTGTTTCTCTTTCACTTCAGACAGTAGTGATGATTCAACCCCATTTATCACCACTACTCCTCCTTCATTGGAATCCATTTACCAGACTCCAAATCATACAAGTCTGTGCACATATTAGGCTAACTCTTTCTTATCTTCCTCAACATGGGAAGTGCTACCCATAGATAACCTGCTCAAAGCATCAACAATAACATTTGCCTTACTTAGGTGATAGGGAATTCTCATGTCAAAATCCTTGAGTAACTACAACAACCTCCTCTGTATGAGATTAAGCTCTTTCTAACTGAATACATAATGAAGACTCTTATGGTCGATCAACACATCAATATGAACACCATAAAGATAGTGAAGCCATATTTTAAAAGAAAACACTACAGCCGCCAACTCTAGACCATGGGTTGGGTAATTCCTCTTGTACATCTTAAGATGTCTGGAGGCATAATCTATAACTTTGCCATTATGTGTCAATACATAACCCGTTCCAATTCTAGAACCATAACAATACTCAACAAAACCTTGCGTACCATCTGGTAAGGTCAATATTAGTGCAGTGTCAACCTAGTTTTCAATTGCTGAAAGCTCTTCTTACAAGCTTCAGACCATTGAAGTTTGTAGTCTTCTAAGTCAACTTTTTGAAAGGGGATGAAATAGATGAAAACCAAACCTTCTATAATAACCAGCCAATCCAAAGAAACACCTAATATTTGCTGGAAATATGGGTCTAGGCCAGTTCTGCACTGCCTCAATCTTTTCAGTGTTAACTCGAATCCCATCACTAGAAACTATGTGGCCAAAGAACGCCACTGACTCAAGCCAAAATTTGCACTTGGAAAATTTAGCATACAACTCTCTATCTCTAAGAGTTTGAAGAACTACTCTGGGATGACTAGCATGATCCTCCCCATTCCTCGAATAATTTAGAATGTCACTGTTAAACATTATAACAAACATATCCAAATATGGCTTAAATACTCTATTCATATGGTCCATGAACATTGCACGAGCATTAGTCAAACCAAAAGACATTACTAAAAACTCATGATGACCATAGCGAATCCTGACTGCAATCTTTGGAAAATAACCCTCTCTTAGAAAAAAAAGTGGCACCCTTAAGTTGATTGAAAAAATCATCAATTCTTGAAAGGATGTGTATTGATTACCGCCAACTGAACAAGGTTACCATTAAGACACAACATGAGTGCACAAAAAGGGGTTCAAAATGCACAATTGTGCACTCCAAGATTCAAATTGTGACTCACTATTATCAAGGATACTCAAGGTCATAGTACTTGTTTCAAATGCAAGTTCAGGCTCAACAAAGGTACTCAAATGCCCTCACAATAATGATGATTCTACATTCACACAAAATTCCTCAACAATTTAAGGTTCTGTAATCACAAACAACTCTCACACTCAAAAAGATGAACACATGCATGACTCCACTCATAGGCTTGCCCTTATTTTTCAACCAACATTCATTTCAGCTCAATATAGATCACAAAGGTCTTTGTAAGGCTTTTAACGGAGCTGAGTGTAAAGGTATGGTCATTTAGGCTTAGTGGTTTCTACCTTCATGAAGAATGGCCTTGAAATCACTCTTTCTCCTTCTCCTTCACATTCAAACATGTTCAAACTCCACCCCATTTTTCAACTAGACATGAATCATTGAATACCCTATTTTTTAATATGTTCACCATTTTATTTCACAATTCTTGCTCTTTTTCATTTTTTCTTTTCTTTTCTTTCTTTTTTTCTTCTTCTTCATCTCTTTTTCTTTTTTGTTTATATGGAGGAGTTCCATCTTTTTGAAAATAGTCCATCAAGGGGGAGTTATTCACACTTCTTGACTTTCCTTCGTCTTCACCACATCCCTAACTTAGGCTTTTGGTGTAAGTTTCCTATTGAAACAAACCAAAACTTCATGAAGATTAAGGGTGAGTTGATAAAAAGGTCCAAGTAGCTCAAGTTTCTTCCAATAAAAGGATAGGCTCAATGGGTGCAAAAACAAGATTCACACTTCTCACATGGGTGACCACAAAAGAGGTATATTGTCAAATTGGTTCACTTTTCAAAATTTTTGCCTAAGATTATTTCAATAGTTCACTTCACTCAATCAGTCGGTCTAACGGGGCAAGTTCTAGGTGTCATCAAATACAATGTTCAAGATGACCTTACCACACAAGGCATTGGTACCAATTTCAAACAACATTCCACACTTTCTAACTAGCGTGCAATGTTCATTACAAGAGACTCATTCGACAAACAACTAGTCACAACGAGATGCTAAAAGTTCACATATTGCCTATGTAAGTTAGTTTACGTCATGGTAGCCGCACATTCATTTCATTCCATTAAGAGAACTATTCAAGACATCGGTATTGACCACAATCAATACTCAAATTTGCTCAAGAACAGCCACAATCACACACACAAGAGGTGGCAAAATTTTAAAATTTGTTCAAAAACCGCTTTAACATTAAAAACATTGGCCACAAGCTAAGAACATCCGCAACGTAATTCAACAACCAAGATATAAATCAAAACCAATACGCTCAATATTCACAAACATCATCAAAATAGAACCAATATGCATAAAATAGTCACAAGAGGTAGGTTTGGAAATACCTCACCCCACCCAATAAAATAAGCAGTTGTCCTCAAATGCAACTAAAAATATAGTGTATAAAGAGTAACAGAAAGGGAGGGGAAAAATCATCCTGCCAGGCTAAGCATGGGTGAAGTCTCCATCTCAGTCACTCAATCTGTCTGGGAATAAATGTCTGGTGTCTCATCAATATTAGCTCCACAGGAGCCCATCATGGAAGTATTCCTCATAGAGGCCTGAACATCGGAATTTACGTGGCCTCGTCTAAGTTAGTCAAGCCCACAAAAATAGTATCCTCCTAAACACCAAGCTTCTCCTCATCACTCTCAGTCTCGGACTCTGCAACAGTATCATCAGCTCTAACCTCATCTCTGTTGGTTGCCAGAGGCATATCAGAATGAGCTGGAATATCGGTGCTCGAGCCATATAGGATCTCCAGTGTCCTAAAGATTAGGGACATATAAGTGGACTTCTCCTAATCCACATCCTTCCTCAACTAAACAATATTGTCCATTAAGGTCGTCATCTCCTCAGTTGCAACCTGTCTTATCTTACCTACCTTTACTCTCGTCGTAAGGGCCTAGAGTGATGTGTTAAGAGGTGTCAACACAACAGCAATGGCTCTTTCAATCATCCCTGAAACCACGACCTCTAGCCGGGACGCACACACATTAGCGGATTGGGCCAAATACCCCATTTTATATAGCATCGCCCTGGTGATCGGAGGTTGGGAAATAGAGGTACCAACAACAGCAAATCTAAGGGGCGGGGGAGCAGATGAAATACTCGCGGCCTCATGAGGAGTGGAGCTAGAAGTACATGAAGGCCTAGTGGCCGAAGTAGGCATGAATGCAATTGTAGGTAGCGTATCAATATTTTTTCACGGGGAAATGTCCATTGGGGCTGCCCTCCTCTTCTGAGCCTCATCCTTCTGGCACTCGGCCTCAATATGACGGATGCCAGTAGAGGAAGTGGGTGTCACCTCCACATGTATCTTCTTATCTACAGAAACACGGGCATGTCTGCACAGCTCGGTGATCAACACCGGAAATAGAAGAGATGTCTGGCGTTGGTTGGTCCTCATGGCCATCTCCTGCTCAATGATCAACCTAGATTGAGCCTTTTCTTAGTAATAATAGATCCAAGACAGGACGAATTTGGGTGGCAGAGGATAGACTCGTTCTGGGATGACATGATTGTGCTAATGATAAACCCAAACCAATATGTCGCCGCCACATTAAGATCAGTGTTCTCTATTGGCACTCCAGCCTTAATCCACCTCGTAGTGTTGTTAGAAAGAAGAGGAGCCAGCCAACCTTTTAACTCATCCAGAGTATGTGTCGGGATCATACTCTGGTAGTCATGCATGACGTTATAATTACATCCCAAAACAACAATTTTGTACACACTATCATATTTCACCTTTTTGCCCCGGATAATCACAGAATCAACTCGTTTGAAGGCACTGACCATCCTCTTCCCTTATGGAACTAAGTCTCCGAGGTCGAGGAGAACTCCCGGACTCAATAAGAAATGTAGGGGCTCTAGTGTTTAGTGAAAATCTCGAATTTATGGGACTTGAGGGTGTTCCACATCTCGGGATACCTGCTCACCACACCTTCTATGGACAATCTCTTCTCCTCAACAATAGTCCTCAGTCCCTCGGCCTTTAGTCTGTTGATATATTAGGGAGGAGGACCATGTACTAGTGGTGGCGGGACCACAGTCTATGCTAGAACTGGAGGAGGAGGATCAGTTTGAGGCACCGCGATCCTAGACAGATCATGCATTCCCTTGGAGCGAAGCTCTAGTCTCCGTGCTTGTAAAAGCTGGTCATCATCAGGCTCAAAGATGAAAGCATGAAAATCTTGGGACTCTCCCTAATTGTCTTATGAGGTGAGGTGAGTATTGTAGACTCCCTCACTGTCAGAGGTGGCCTCCTGTGACTCAACCACGGGAGCCTTGCCATTTCTTTTGCCTTTGCCTCCCTTTGTAGGAAGTTTGGATGCCTTTGCTTTTGATACAACTGCATCCTCATCTATAATTACTCCTCATGCCCGCTTGCGAGGCGGCATGTCTCTTCCTGAGAATTTGAGTCTAGACATTTCTGTGAAACAACGAAGAAACACTTAGAAAACTATCCAGAAAAATTGCAGAAAGGCTCGCCAACTATTCGGCGAGTCGCCGAGTTCCTTAGGCGAGCCAAATCGGGCTCGCCAAATGTACCAACATAAAAATTTCAAACATTCAAGACAGGTCAGTGATGTTCAGGGCCATTCGGTGAATCGCCGACAGTAATCGGCAATCTAGAAGTAGCTCGCGAAAGTTATAGTGTATTTTAGGGGTTTAGGGGCGTAGAAGGGTGATCAAGAAGGCATTTCAGCAAGTCACCGAGAGAACTCGACGAGCTCTAGAATCTCGACAAAAGTTACAAAACAATCTCAACCAATTCTAGAAATTAAGGGCGATCTGTGGGGGTTTTGACGAACCACTGAACCACCGAGCCCGACTTGTCTCTCCAAATGGCACTTCATGCCAGTTTTCAATCCCATTCTCAAAATCACCCTGCAACCCACAAAAACAAAATTAAAACATACACTATATCATTAAGATTAGACCAATACTACCAACGTCCTTGGGATATTCAGACTTCCCCCGATTTGGCCAAAATTGGTCATTTTCCAATCAACATTCGTTTCAGCTCACTAAAGATCACAAAGGTCTTTTTATGTCTTGTAACAAGGTTGAGTGTAAAGGTATGTTCACTTGGGCTTAGTGGATTCTACCTTCATGATGTATGGCCTGAAAATAACTCTTTCTCCTTCTCCTTCATATTCAAACATGTTCAAACTCCACCCCATTATTCAACTAGACAAATCACCGGATACCCTATTTTTTATATGTTCACCACTTCTAGGACATTTTCATCTATTCATACACTTTATTTCACAATTATTCCTCTTTTTCAGTTTTTTTGGTTTTTTCTTCTTTCCATTTTATTTTCTTTTTATTTTATTTGGAGGGGTTCCATATTTTTCAAAACAGTCCATCGAAGGGGGAGTTATTCACACTTCTTGACTTTTATTTTTTTTCACCACACCCCCAAGTTAGGCTTTTGGCCTAAGTTGACTATTAAAACAAATCAAAACTTCATGAAGATTAAGGTTGAATGGATAAAGAGGTCAAACTAGCTCAAGTTTCTTCCAATAAAAGGATAGGCTCACTGGGTGCCAAAAAAAGATTCACACTTTTCACAAGGGTGGCCACAAAAGACGTATATTGTCAAATTGATTCACTCTTCAAAATTCTTGCCTGAGATCATTTCAATGGTTCACTTCATTTAATCAATCAGACCAACGGGACAAGTTCTAGGTGTCATCAAATACAATGTTCAAGACGACCTCACAACACTAGGCATTAGTACTAATATCAAATAGGACTCAATACTTTCTAGCTAGCGTGCAATGTTCATTACAAGAGACTAATTTGAAGAATGATTATTCACAATGAGATGCTACAAGTTCACATATTGCCTATGTAACTTAGTTTACCCCATCGTAGCCGCACATTCATTTTGTTCAATTAAGAGCACTATTATTGTAATCTTTATTGACCCTAATCGACACTCAAACACATTTAACGATGGTATTACTAACAAGGTTCCACCCCCACCAAAAACAACCAACATTGTCCCCAATGTAATAGGAATAAATTGGCATAAAAATAAAAGTGGACATGCAATAGTATAAAATGAAAAGATCAGGGTTTGGAAAATTCTTCAGTAAGTGGCCATTCGGTGAAGTTTGCCAATGGATTCGGCGGGCCGCATAATTGTGTGTTGCTCACCAACATATCCTGAACTCTAGCTCTCAAGCTGAGGCCAGAAGGCGGTGAAATTCAAAATTGCCAAATTACCTCGGCACATCACCGAATTATATGTTGAGTCGCCAAGTTTTACAGAACTCCTAGCAATTCAGAAGGGGTTCAAATGGCGGACAAAGTCAGGGTCGCTGACCAATTTGGCATATCGCTGATTGAGCTTTTAGCTCGCCGAGTTTTACAGAACTTAACCCATCAAGCTAGGTTGTTCCAACGGCGGTTCAAGTCGGTCTTGCCGACCTCTTCGGTGTGTCACCAACTGGACTGTTGGCTCACCTAATTCCCATTTTGCAAAATTATTACTTTTGAACCTGCACAATCAACATCCATTATTTAAAAACAACTAAAGCTTGGGCTGCCTCCCAAGAAGTGACTTATTTAACATCGTGGCACGACGTGAAAATGCTCTCAAGCATCTTCAAACTACACAACTTCAATAACTGAAATCTCATGACACTCTCCAAAATAAAGTTTCAAACGCTACTAATTCACCTTGAAGGATAGACCCTCCTTAACCTCAACATCAATAGCCCCATTCGTGATTACTCGTGTAACTTTAAATGGGCCAGACCATTTCGACTTGAGCTTTCCCGGAAAGAGTCTCAGTTGAGAGTTGTAAAGCAACACAAAATCTCTAATTCAAAATTTTCTCCTAAGGATCTTAGAGTCATGCCATTTCTTCATTTTCTCCTTGTAGAGACCTGAGCTTCCATAAGCCCATAATCAGAATTCTTCCATCTCTAATATCCCTTTTGAAGTATTCACCCAATTGAGATTTAATGCATTTAATGCCCATAGTGCTTTGTGTTCAAGTTCAACTAGTAGGTAACAAGATTTACTAAAATCCAGCTGATATGGGGACATACCAATAGGCGTTTTACAAGAAGTTTGATACGCCCATAGGGAATCATCCTGATTTTGGGACCAATCTGTCCTATGTGCATTCACGGTTTTGGACAAGATACTCTTAATTTTTCAGGTTCGAGACTTTAACCTGACCACTTGTTGAAGGATGATACGGCGTTGCCACTTTATGTTTTACTCCGTGTTTACTCAGTAAGATGAAAATTTTCTATAGAAAAAATGTGAGCCTCCATCACTAATAACAGCACGTAGGGTGCCCAATCTTGCAAAGATATAGCGCTTCAAGAATCCACACCCTTCCCTTCATTGTTTGGTAATGCAACAAATTCCACATATTTAGAAACACAATCCACAACCACCAAAATATACTTATTTCCAAGCGAACTCAGAAATGGGCCCATGAAGTCTATTCCCCAGACATCAAACAATTCAACTTCTAGAGTTGGATTAAGAGGCAATTCATGACATCTGTACACCCCGCCTTGATTTTGGCATAGTATAAATCTCTTGACAAATCCATGGGCATCTTTGTAGAGGGTTGACCAATAATACCCACATTGAAGTACTTTAGCGGTTGTTCTCATGCCATTATGATGTCCACCAACCGGCGAAGCATGACAATCATTGAGAATGTCATTGAATTCCGCTTCAGGAACACATCGCCTAATAATATGGTCTGCACATTCTCTCAATAAATATGTCTCATCAAAAAAGTATCTCTTGGCATCGAACAAGAACCACTTTTGTTGACAGAAATTTAGGTCCTCCGGCATCAGTCCACACAATACATGGTTAGCGAAATCAGCAGATAAAGGAGTTTGATTTAGAGTGACAATGAACACCTGTTCATCGGGAAATGAGTCGTTGATGTCTAACTCCACCTCTTCTTTCTCTGTGTTCTCCAACCTAGATATATGATGAGCCACCTGATTTTCACAACCTCTTCTATCCTTGACTTCAAAGTCGAATTCTTGCAACAACAACACCCATCTTATCAACCTTGATTTGGCATCTTTCTTTGCCATTAAGTAACACAAAGCTGCATGATCATTGTGAACCATCACTTTGGTTCCGAGTAATTAGTATGCCCGAAAATTTTCAAATGCATTTACCACCGCAAGAAATTCTTGCTCAGTAACCGTATATTTACATTGAGCACCATTCAGGGTTTTGATTGTGTAGTAAATTGGATGAAATAGCTTGTTGCGCTTTTTCCCTAACACAACACCTTATTTCGTACCACTTGCATCACACATTACTTCAAAAGGTGCCGACCAATCAGGGCTAATAATTACCGGAGTGGAGATAAACTTCTATTTAAAGCACTTAAAGGATGCCATACATGCATCATCATAGCTAAATTTCACCTCTTTCTCCAAAAGCTTGCACAATGGGTGTGCAATTTTTGGAAAATGTTTGATGAACCTCCGGTAGAAACCAACATGCCCTAATAAACTACGAATACCTTTTATGAGAGAAGTGGTGGTAGCATCTCAATTACCTTAATCTTTTTCTTGTCAACCTCATGCCCTTTTTGTGACACTTTGTGATCCAAAACTATACCTTCCCTAACCATGAAGTGACATTTCTACCAATTAAGAAACAAATTGGTTTCCACACATGTTAGAAGGACCTATCCAAGGTGAGCTAAGCATGCTTCAAAAGTATTATCAACAACTAAGAAGTCATCCATAAAGACTTCCACTGAATCTTCTACCATGTCAGCGAAAATAGACAACATGCAATGTTGAAACGTTGCTGGGGCATTACCCAACCCGAAAGGCATCTTTTTGAAAGAGAAAGTTCCATAGGGGCAAGTGAAAGTTGTTTTCTCTTTGTCTTTTGGTGCAATAGAGATTTGATTATACCTAGAATAGCCATCCAAGAAACAATACCATCCCCGCTTCGAAAGCCAATCGAGCATTTGATCCATGAAAGGCATGGAAAAGTGATCTTTTTCAGTTCAAATATTTAAATTCCGGTAGTCCATGCATACTCTCCATCTGGTTACATGTCTCACAGAAACAAGTTCCTCATTTTCATTTGGAACTACCATGATGCCGCCCGTTGTTGGTACGCTTTGCATCGGACTCACCCATTTTCTACCCACAATAGGGTAAATAGCACCTGCATCCAACCACTTTATTATCTCATTTTTTACCACCTCTTTCATCGGTGGGTTCAATCTCCTTTGATGTTCTACACTCGGCTTGCACTCACTATCAAGTTAGATCTTGTGAGTGCAAATGTCGGGTACAATCCCACAATGTCAGTGATACTCCACCCTATAGCCTTTATGTACCATTTCAACACCTCAAGAAGCAATTTTACGTTCCACTCAAGAAAGTCACCTGCAATGATTACAGACAAGGTGTTATTTGGCCCCAAGAATGCATATCGAAGATGAGCGGGGAGAACTTTCAACTCAAGCTTTGGTGGCTCCTCCGTGAATGGTTTGGCTTGAGGATTTTCTTGATTCTTTAGGTCAATATCTAGCTTCAATTGGTTCCTTGAGTATTCACCTAATCCTCACAGAGGAGCTACTGCTTCATCATAACCTTGACCCTCGGTCTCATCATAATTTGCATGAACAACCTCAACAGGTTCACTCATGCACAGTAGATGGCTTACACTAGCATCCGCCTTATTAATTACATCAATTGTCGAAATCACAAGAATGTCACTTAGGTGTTTCATTGACTTGCACACATTAAAGATGACCTCTTCTTTGTTCGCTCGGAACTTAAATTGCCCTCTTTCAACATCAACTATCGCTCTCCCAGTTGTTAAAAATGGTCATCCCAAAATAATGGGAATTTCAACATCGATCTCACAGTCAAGAATAAAAAAATCAACAAAAAAAATGAATCCATCAACCTTCACCAATATATCATAGAGTATCCCAACGGGGTGCTTGATCGACTGATCCGCCATAAGAAGCCTCATAGTTGTGGATTTTAGTTCACCCCGACCAAGTTGTTTATAGATTGCATAGGGCATTAGATTTATGCTTGCCCCTAAGTCACCTAGAGCTTTAGCAAATTTAAGCATACGAATGGTACATGGGATGGTGAATGCCCCCAGATCTTCTTTCTTTGTAATCATCTTGCTATTCATAATGGCACTACAATTATGAGAGACTACAATTGTCTCAAAGTCCATTCTCCTCTTCTTGGTGACTAGCTCCCTCATTAATTTGGCATAACCCGGCATCTCCAACAAATGTTCCACTAACGGTAGATTTATAGAAAGTGTTTTGAACAATGATAGAAACTTCTTGAATATCTCATCCCCATTCTTCTTCTTGAGACGTTGAGGAAATGGAGGAGATATTTTGGGAAGAGGTTGTACTATATTTGGAATTGAAGTGCCCTTTCCTTTAGCTTTTAGCAACTCTTCCTCAAGTCTTTGCTTGTGACTTTCCACCTTCTCTTTGAGTATATCATTTTCCGGTGCTTGGAATAGCTCCTCTTCCTTATTAATGTCTTTCTCTTCTTCATGAGCTCTCACCCCATCATTACGATTCACCTTATCAACCGCTATTTTTCCACTTCTAGTCACCAACGCCAAATTTTTGTCATCATCAGCCCTGAAAGTTGTTGTGTATTCAATTTCACCCCTATTAAATACCTTGGGTTCGATTGTGCTAAAAGTTGACTTAATTGACCCTCAAGTTGCTTGATGGCATTGGCGTGAGAATTAACTCTATTATTTAGTGATGACAAGTTAGCTTTCATTTCTTGTAGCATGTCATCCGAGCCTTCAACCTTGTCTAGGATGCAGTTAAAAAAATCATCCATTCGTAGGCTACTCGAACTACCCTTTGATTTTGGGTTGTCACTCGATTCTGTGTGGTCCTCTTCATGATTATCTTCTCTTCTCCAATGGTAATTTTGTTCGGCCCATTCTTGATAGTGTTGCCTCCGCTCTTCTTCTTTTTGAGAGCTCGAACCTTGGTTCCCACCCTGCTTTAAGTAGCTTGGGTGGAAACTCTACTCAACCTTGTGAGATTTCCAACCTTGATTCTCCCCCGGCTTTGAGTAGCACGAGTGGTAACCCTCCTCAACTCTAAACACTCCCCTTGCTTCTTTGTGTTCACTTACATTTTTTAACTTGTTTTTGTAGAAGCTCTATTTGGGACATCATCTTGCTAATATTCTCATCCCTCTCTTTCTCCTTGTGAAGCTGTTCTTGCATCATCCTAAAACAAAAAGGTGAAACTCAGTCCTCTTTAGTGTACCATGCCTAATTTATCTTAGTCATTTCATCGAGAAG
>NC_064289.1:41331590-41364387 GCF_019186545.1 Solanum stenotomum | reverse complement strand
TTTCCAACCAATTTAATCAATTTAGCAACGGATAGTTTTGTTAGCAATTCAGGGGTTTTTTGTAGTGTTCCAAGTGAATCTGGAGAAGTCGTCAACAATTACCAGGATGTATCTCTTCCCTCCTCTACTTTGGATTTTCATTGGTCCACACAGATCCATGTGAAGAAATTCTAGTGGCCTGGAAGTGGTGACACCTTTCTTTGCTTTGAAGGATTATCTTGTTTGCTTCCCCTTTACGCAAGCCTCACAGATTTTATTTTCAACAAACTTCAATCTGGGGAGACAATGGACCAGATCCCCTGCAACTAATTTGTTCAGCAGTGAGGATCTCACATGACCTAATCTTTTGTGCCACATACTTGCATTTTCAGATTGAGCACTGAGACAAGCAAGAGTGTCTCCTTCTATAGAATCCAAATTTGCAACATACATGTTCTTCACTATTTTGGCAGTAAGAATGACTTTATTTGAAGTGAGACTTGTGACTATACATTGATCTGCCACAAATCTTACTTCATTCCCTTTATCACATATTTGAGAAACACTGAGCAGGTTATATTTCAAGCCACTCACATAATACACACTATTTATGGAGTGTTTTATTGATCTCCCAATGTTCCCAACACCTAAATGAGTCCCTTTTCCCATCACCAAATGACACACCACTGCCCTGGTGTGCTTCCAAAGAGAGGAAGTTCAGAGTGTCTCCAGTCATATGCTTTGACCAACCACTATCCATATACCAACATTGACTACTTCTTCTCCTCTACACAAGAACCACTTATTAGATTTAGGAACCCACTTGAGATGGAGTTCCAAGAAACTGTCAAAAGGTTTAATGAGAAACCTTCCTGTCCATGGGGAAAATTGTTCTTGCTAAAATGGTAAAGGGGACCAGGTACCTTCTTTTTCTCTACTTTTCTTCTACCCGACTTAAGGTAGTTCTCCTGATTTTCTTTTACCCTTTTTGGAGGCTCACAATTTTTTTTCAAGTGACCATTTCTTCCACAGTGGGTACACAAAAGATTATCTGAAACAGAAATATATTTACTGTGAGGATTGTAGGGGGGGCTCTATCTTTCTACATCCTAAGCCTTTTCTGCTGTTGAACTTCTGACTAGCTAAGTATGAGAGAATCTTAGACGAGTCAGTCCATTTCAGGGAATGGTTTAGCTCTTCTTTGATTTGACTTAAGTCCCTCATAGTTGTGAATTATTTTCAAGAGAGACAATTAATTTTGACTTAGATGCTTTCAACCTTTCTTCTAGATCAACCTCAAAATTACTGAGTTTTATTTTTCCACCCTTAGAGGTACCAGGTTCCTCGTTAGGTTGCAGACTCTCATTCAACCTCAAATTTCTTGGCTTCATAGTTCATCTCTATTTTCTTTCAATCATCCTTATCATATTCTCTTCTGGTCTTTTGAATCACCTTCGTAAGTTCTCCTTCGTTTACGTCTTTGGTGGGGATGTATGGTCCATCAAGAATAACGTCCCACAACTCAGTATCTTCTGTATTAATGTAATCATGCATACATGTCTTCCACCATCCATAGAATTGTTAGTTGAAGCAGGGTGGACGAGTGGTAGATTGTTCTTCCTCTAGACTCGGTGTAGCACTTCAGGATCTTTCTTCTTTTGGTATTACCCAAATAGAGAAGTCAAGCTCTGATACCACTTGTTGGAATGTATGCGTCCACTAACTACGATGGGACCAGGTCCTTTACACAGTAAAGATGCACGAAAGTAAATACAGAAAGTAAATAGAAGACACAATACTTTTACGTGAAAACTTCCTTGCTCAAGGGAGTAAAACCATAAGCTGTCTCACAGGATTTCCAAATTATTTTCACTAATCTTCTCAAGCAAAAGTGAAACATAGTTTACACCACAACAATGAGATTAACCTCCTAATCTCAAAACTAAGTAATACCTCTTATTACTTAGCTGAACCTAAGCAATGCCTGCATTTCCCACTATACTAATCTTAACTAATTAATATAGACTTTTTCGTAAGACACAATGTTTCCCTCAACTATGTGCTTACAATGAATCACACAAGATTTGAAACTTTTCTATCGAAGTGAAACGAATCCTACAATTTAAGCACAAATACAAGCAATCAAAATAACAATAGGTTCAGGAAGCAACTCGTCTGTCTATGAGGTCCCTTGTTGTTTTGTTGAAACTTGGATTTTCTCTCTTTGAATGAATAAGTCGATATGTTGTTTGTCTTGTTGAATATATCAACCATAAAGAATTATTAACCGTTGGACAAACAACCTCGTCCATCCTGATTGTTTCATTACGCTAACGACCTCACCAACCTCTGGCACGACAACTTTCCTGTTGTATAGCACATAAACCTAGACAAGCACACTCTGCAGAGGACTGGGTCCTGCATTTGTGAGGATCATCAAAACATCTGGAAACAATAAGACTTCTCACCTTGGAATAGAAACCTAATCCACAAAATCATCGTCGTTATATGTGATGAACCAAAGTACACCTTAAGCATAACATGACTTATAGGATGCCGATAGGTGCAACATAAGTCACTTCGCATGCATCATAAAAGATAGTAGAAATAAAGACTTTAAAGATAGCATTTTATACATCAAAAGAGTTTGACAAAAGAGGAAGTCTAACATAAGTCTCGATGCCATCTAATACATCATAAAGAAAGTGATTGAGACGTACCTTATACATCACATATGATGAGTCCACAAATTGGACTCATTTAGGGCTTTATTTTAATAGAAATGGTGTCCTCAAATGCTTATTTTATCTCAATATCTGATGAAAACACGTAAGTTTTAGGTATTTGAAGTTTGAAGGAAAGCATGGACACTACTACACAAAAAGGAATGAAAGGGCTGAAAAGAACGAAGAAAATGAAGGCTTGAGGATCGCCGAGTCCACTTGGGGAGTCGCCGAAGGGTCTTACTTCGCCTTTTGTTCTAGTGTGTTGAGCCCTGAAGGAAAGGATCAAGTTGGCGGAAAAAGGAAGCAGTTGGCACATTGCCGAGATGTTCCGTAAGGCAGTACTATGTCGCCTAATGACCCAGAGAATGACGATGCTGAAGGATGGTGCAAGGCGGTGATGAACTACATCAAAGGGTGAATCGCCGACTTGATCGGCGATTCAAATTAATATCACCGAATGATCCGTTGTAGCACAGATCTTTGAAAACTATAAATACTCGTTGAGAGTTTTAGCTTAGTATAAGATTTTTAGTGTGAAAACAATTAACATGATTTTTAGTACTTTTTATTTTTGCTCTGAGTTTGAGAGGGTTTTGAAACTTGAAGAAGAAGAGGGTTTCATCTCTAAGGATTTGGACTTGGGTCTCTTGGATTCTTTATTCTTGGCCTGTAACAAGACTTAAATCTTCATACCCATTTGAATGCAAGCTCGTTTAGGTATAAATTTCTATCTCTTGATGTGTGGCTAAAAATCCCAATTCTTGAGGTGTGATTTAGCGAATATGGGTTAAAATTGTTGTTGGGTCTTGCTTGCTGATAGATTAGATGTAGTTTAATGGTGATTTCGTCTAGTAGTTATGGATGAATTTAACAAATTTGTAGTTGCAAATACAAGTTTATTTATGTAATTTTGGCTTGCTCAAGAGAGAAGCCGCGAAACCAAGACTACTAGATTGATGGCCTAAGGAGTGGATCGACATGAGGTTCAGCTCGAGAGAGTGAACCCTAGTCCCATATCCTAACACTCAGCTCGAGAGAGTGAGTGGGGTAATGCATAGACTGGTATTCATGCGGCAAGTGGGTGTCCGAGAGGAACCTATTTGAAACGGGGTAACTTGCTCGAGAGAGAATTTATTCCCACGTATAGCTTAGCCTAGTCACTATTACTCTATAAATTTTCTATCGAAAGCATGTACCCAATAATTTAAATTAACCTGTATTACGGTCACAACCCAAGAATCCCTTCTCATTACTTAGATTACTTTATTAATTTCGCTATTTTTACTCACTAGTGACAAAACCCCCATTGTTAATTGACACTTTTGTGTCCCCCTTTAACTTACAATGTTTTTAATCGTTAATGTCTTTAGCTACCACTAGTTAGAACTAATTTTATTTTTCTATTAATTCTCAAAACCACTCCCTTGGGAATCGACTCCAACCCTTGGTTGGGTTATTATACTACTGCACGATCGTAAACACTTGCATCGGAAGTTGTGTCATTGATTACACAAACATCAAAATGACGTTGCTGCGGGGGAGTAATGTTATTTGAGAATTTTTAGTTAAGTTGAATTTTTTTCCTGTTAGTTATAGTGATACTTACTTAATTTTTAGTTTTGTTTTGCTTGTTTGTGTGTTGAAACAAGAAGAATGAGTGTGAATGATGACAGAGGTCCCAAATGGACCAAGTGCTTTCTTCTCTCTACCCAAAGCCAAAAGGGGGGTGGCCTCATGAAAATGAGACAAACCTCACTGATGGAACTTGAGTGACAAGTTGCTGTAGACAGTGAAGTTTTATTGATAAATCTTTACTAAATTTGGATTAAATCTTAAAATTCATGATACGTTGGCCAAGTCAAATTACTAGTTAATAAAGTTGGACTAATATTTAAGTCAAAATTATATGACTTATATCAAGTCTAAATGACATTTGGGCCAGTCCATTAAGTTGACAAGATTAGCCCGACTCATGTTCTTCATGCCCAGGGGTCAAAATTGCTTAGACCAAAATACCCCTAAAGCCCTAGTTCAATCCTATATAAAGAGGTCTTCATAAGACCATAAGATACACACACATACATACACACATAAATACATAGTTGCTCTTCATTGGTGATCTGCAAGTCTTCCGCATACAAAGAAGTCTTCGCTCCAAGTGTTTAGCCACAAGTATTCCGCCAAATCAAGAACACCTGTGAAGAGAAGAATCAAGGGATTACATATCTCTTTAAGAGATTTTATAAAGATTGTAATCTTCACATTAATTCAATTACAAATATTATTGTTTGCTTGCTATTTTTACTTTCATGTTTACTGTATTTCAGAATTGAAACTTTAAACGCTTACAAATTAGCACGCCCAGTGGGACAATATTTACCTCTGATCTTTTCTCTTCGAAAATCAAAGTTCAAGAACACTGAGATGGCTTCAAAGAAGATCAACTCGAAATCTGCATTTGCATCCAAATCTAGATCTGCATCTGTATCCGCATCTACATGGAAATCTCCATCCGCATCAAAATCTTCATCGGCTTTGAAATCCGCATCTGCATCTGCATTCGCATCTGCATCTACAAAAATTGATTGATTCATGTTCTGCATCGATATCGAAAACATCCTCAATGTTAAGCTAACTGATAGGTTGGAGGACATGATGGATGAAGAATCAAGTCATGCACCTGGAAAACGTCCGCAAGTACAGGAGACAGTCGATCGCCCCACAAAGAAAGTTGAATATGCTAAAGAGATCCAAGTTTCTTCTGAGGGAATGATCCCGATCAACCAAATTAGGGAGTTCATCATGAGGACCATTAAATACAAGTACGAGGTTGCTACAAAATTCTCCTTGACATATACAAGGCCATACACTGCAAGGATTGATAGTTTGAAAATGCCTGCCAGTTATCAACCTCCAAAGTTTCAGTAGTTTGATGGTAACGGAAGCCCAAAGCAACATGTGGCGCACTTCATTGAAACCTGCAACAATGTTGGAACGACAATTACCTCGTCAAACAATTTGTCCGCTCCCTTAAGGGAAATGCTTTCGATTGGTACACAGACCTTGAGTCTGGTTCCATTGATAGTTGGGAACAAATGGAGCAAGAATTTCTCAACCGCTTCTATAGCACAAGACGTACTGTAAGCATGGTGGAACTTACAAACACACGTCAGTGAAATGAAGAGCCAGTCTTTGACTTCATCAACCGATGGAGGCATGCAAGTCTAAACTGTAAAGATAGACTTAGTGAAGCTTCGGGCATGGAGATTTTCATTCAAGGTATGCATTGGGGTCTCCACTATATTTTGGAAGGCATAAAGCCTAAAACTTTTGAAGAGTTGGCCACTTGCGCTCATGAAATAGAGGTGAGCATGTCGTCGGTCGAAACTGAAGCACCACCTGTCCACGAACTCTACAAAGTCAAAGAAAGGCAAGAATTCAAAAAAGTGGGAAAATATTTGCCAAAGACTGAAAACAAAGAATCCATGAACGTCAATGCCTCTCATGTGAAATTCACCACAAGGGTGGGCAATACGCAGAGCGCAAAAGCGAATTCTTTTGAAGGAAGGACAAATCAAAAGCTCACCTTGAAGGAAATGTAGCGGAAGGACTACCTATTTCTTGACTCAGGTGTTTCCGCAATATTTGATAAACTCCTTGAGATGAAACTTTTTGAGTTACCAGAGATGAAATGGCCAGATGAAGAAGGGAGGAGTGATGATCCAAAATACTGCAAATATCACTGGCTGGTTGGACACCCTATCGAGAAATGCTTTATCTTCAAGGATAAATTCATAGACTTAGCTCGCGAAGGGAAGATTGAACTTAAAAATGAGAAATTGAGTTCAAACCAAGTCAGTGTCGCTTCTGACTTACCCAATCCGGTCATGACCTGTAATTTTGTTGAAGGAAATATGGAGCAAGACATTCCAAACACCAATCAGACAAGAATGATTAAGTTTGGAGACTTCGAGCCCATTTATGTAAATAATTTGTTATCTCTTCCTATACTAAGTGATTTGGCTTCTGTAGGAGAGGGATCGACAAGACAAGATGAAGACCTAATAGATGATCTTGATGATTGGGGTTGGATTCTTGTGACTCGCCGTAGACGCAAAAAAGTGAGTTCGCATAAGGAGTCAACAAAGCAACACTTCAGGGAAAGGATGGTAAGGAGACCCAAAACCAAAACTTTGATCGTGCATTCAAAGAAGAAGGAAATAAAGGGGCACCACTACCAAGAGTTGCGGCAACCCATTACATTAGGAGAATATTTGCCAAATTGGTGTTACACCAAGTTCACATGCGATGGCACAAAAGTTCTATGTTGTAATATCGATGAAAAGGAAGCGAAAGATACAACTCCATCATGTCCATCACCAAAAGATGCTCCAAAGCCGTCTTCTGAAGTTGAAAATCTATCATGTCTATCACCAAAAACTGCTCCACAGCCATCTCCTGGAGTTGAAAATGCATGTATGGCCAAAATCACATTCTCTGACGATGATCTTCTGTTCAGTGACACATTTCATAATCGCCCTTCATTCATGGTTAGTTTTGCACATGAGAAAAGGGTGAATAGAATCCTAGTCGATGGAGGATCTGGAATCAACATCCTTCCAATTCGCACAATGAAAGAACTTGGGATATGAACAACAGATCTTACTGATAGTCGCTTGATGATCCAAGGATTCAATCAAGGAGGACAAAGGTCCATAGGGACCGTCAAAATAGACCTCACCATCGGAGAGTTACAATCAAGCGTATGGTTACATGTAATTGATGCAAAGACTTCATATAACATTTTGCTTGGTCGGGCGTGGGTACATGAGAACAAAGTAATCCTATTTACCTACCACCAATGTTTGAAGTATTATGATGATGGAGTTGCAAAAAAGATTATTGTAGATGATAGTCCATTCACTGAAGCTGAAGCTCACTTTGCTGACGCAAAGTTTTAGTTGAAGAAATATTCCACAAAAGTTGATAACATTGCATCCAGAGATGTCAGACTCCTTAACAAGATGGCTAAGATAGCAGTCGGTAAGGTAAAAGTCACAAACAAGTAAGATCCAAAGCTTGGCAATCCAAACAAGATGCCTAACGTGATTGGTACTTTTTCAAGTAAAAAGGTTACACCCATTCTTCGTTATGTCCCAAAGGCAAAAGAGGACAAGGGACACTCTCTCGAGTTGCGAGAAAATGCACTGGAAGGTTTGACCCTTCCTGTAAGGCGAATTAATAGGATGAAGTCATCCACAAAATTACTTAGGAAGTCTATGGCTCCTAAGTCATTACTTCATGGAAAATTTGTGGCCCCTAAATCACCCCAATATGAAGCACTCCCAATGAAGCGTACAAAATAAGGTTTTGATCCTAATGCTTAAAGGCTGCTAGCAAAAGCTGGATTCGATCCTAATGAACAGTTAAAATTGGGGAAGCTTCCATCAGAACCTGCTATAAGGCAACAACGTGAAGGGTTGGGCTACAAACAACCTCCACCTATCCGCATCTCTATAAAAAGGGTAAGCAACAACTACATAACTGTGGAAGATGAGTCTACTAATTCTAACAAAAGTCCTTCTGTCTTTAATCGACTTGGAAGCTTAACAAAGAGGATTTTTGTTTTTGAGAGGTTAGGGCCATTGAGGAAGAAAAGCAAGGTTTGGAGAAATAGCAAGAGTATGCAAGCATATTCTTTACCAAAATCTCAAAATGCTCCTAAAGACTTTCAAAGTTTGATCCCTTCTAGAATGAGGCGGCAGACGAACATTGTGGTCTCATGTGGAGAAGTACTAAAGGCAAAGTCTCATGTTATGGTCTACACCAAGCAACGTGATGAAGACGAAGAAAGTGTTGGCTCTTCATATCATTTCACTACACAAGATGAAAGGCATATTTTTTCTCCAATTAAAATTGATGGAGAGTTGGAGAATGTTTCATTGTGTTACCATATATCTTTCAACGATGGAGAACCACAAGAAGATGAATATGATAAAGATGCGCCACCCGAACTTGAAAAAGGGGTAAAGGTGACAGTTGATGCATTGAAAGAAATCAACCTTGGAACTGATGAAGATCCAAAACCCACATATGTGAATGCTTCACTGACGAGTGATGAGGAAAAGGCCTACATTGACTTACTCAAAGAGTATAAAGATGTATTTGCCTGGAGTTACAAAGAAATGCCTGGATTAGACCCGAAGGTAGAAGTCCATCATCTTGCTGTGAAAAACGGTGCACGTCCCATCAAGCAAGCTCAACAATGTTTTAGGCCTGAATTAGTTCCCATGATCAAAACTAAAGTTAACAAGCTTATTGAGGCTGGCTTTATCCGTGAAGTTAAGTACCCCACATAGGTTTCAAGTATTGTCCCCATGAGAAAGAAGAATGGGCAAATTCAAGTTTGCTTTGACTTTAGGGATCTCAATAATGCATGTCCCAAAGATGAATTTCCACTTCCTATCCCTGAGCTTATGATTGATGCCACTACTGGGTATGAGGCGATGTCTTTTATGGATGGTTCATCCGGCTACAATCAGATCCGCATGTCACCTAAGGATGAAGAGTTGACGGCATTCCGCACTCCTAAGGGCATTTATTGCTACAAAGTAATGCCTTTCGGTTTGAAGAACGTAGGAGCAGCATACCAAAAAGCTATGCAAAACATCTTTGATAACAATCTTCACAAAAATGTTGAATGTTATGTTGATGATTTATTAGTGAAATCAAGAAAAAAGTGTGATTACTTGCAAGAGTTGAGGATGGTGTTTGATCTACTACGAAGGTATCAACTTAGAATGAATCCTTTGAAATGTGTGTTTGGAGTTACCTCTGGAAAATTCCTTGGCTTCATTTTACGACATCGAGGAATAGAAATTGATCAAGTAAAAGTAGATGCAATTCTGAAGATGGTAGAGCCAAGAAACATCCATGAATTGAAGATTCCGCATGGGAAACTAGCATATCTTAGGAGATTCATCTCGAATCTAGCAGGAAAGTGCCAACCATTCAGCCGTCTTATGAAAAAGGTCACTCTTTTCAAATGGGACCAAGCTTGTAGTAGTGCCTTTGAGAGCATCAAGTCTTACTTGACAAAACCACCAGTTTTAGCAGCTCTTGTTACTGGAAAGCCATTGATACTTTATATATCAGCTCAAGAAAGATCTGTGGGAGCACTCTTAATCCAAGAGAATGGCAAAGGGAAAGAAAATTCCCTTTACTACTTGAGTAGGATGATGACACCAAATGAGTTAAAGTACTCGCCAATCAAAAAGCTATGTTTGGCTTTAGTCTTCTCAATTCAGAAGATGAAACACTACTTTCAAGCTCACGTCGTCTGTCTTATTTCTAAATCCAATCCCATCAAATTTGTGATGTCGAAACTTGTCCTCAATGATCGACCAGCAAGATGGTATCTCTAGTTTCAACAATTTGAAATTGTGTATGTTTCTCAAAAGGCTGTGAAAGGACAACCATTGGCAAACTTCTTAGCGGACCACCCAATACCTGATGATTGGGTACTCACTGATGAATTACTTAATGAAGATGCAATGGTTGTTGAAGTTCAACCACCTTGGAAGATGTATTTTGATGGGGCCTCACATCGTGAAGTAGTTGGCGTTGGGGTGATATTTATCACTTCTCGAGAGGATATCTTGTCGTATTTCTTCACCTTAACGCAATGTTGCTCCAATAATGTTGCAGAATATCAAGCCTTAATACTTGGGCTTGAAATGGTGGTTGATATGAAGCAATTGCAATTACAATTTTTTGGAGACTCTGAATTAGTGATCAATCAATTGTTGGGTAGCTATGAAGTCAAAAAGCTAGAATTCCGTCTCTATCATGACTATGCACAAAAATTTATTAGATGGTTCGGAGATGTAACTCTTTAACATGTTCCAAGAAATGAGAATAAGAAAGTTGATGCTTTAGCCACTTTGGCTTCAACTTTAACTCTGCTTGATCAAGCGCAAATCATTGTCTGCCAAAAATGGATAGTACCACCGGATATGGATGAAGGAAGCAAATTTGAACATCTTGTAGTTGTCTCACAAGCTGAGATAGTCTATTGGAGACATGATCTGATTGATTACTTGTGTTACAATATACTTCCAGAAGATCCAAAGAGAAAGACCGAAATTCGTCATTGTGCTCCTAGGTTTCTTTACTACAAAGATACTTATATCGAAGATCATTTGAGGGAGTCCTCTTGCGTTGTTTGGGGAAAGAAGAAGCGATACAAGCTATGCAAGAAGCACATTCTGGAGTTTGTGGATCACATCAATCTGGGCCCAAGTTACACTTTCATATAAAAAATAATGGGGTATTATTGGCCAACAATGGTAAAAGATTGCTTGGATTATGCTCGAAGATGTCAAGCATTCCAATTTCATGCAAACTTTATGCACCAACCTCCTGATGTATTACATCTGACTGTTGCATCTTGGCCATTTGATGCTTAGGGGCTAGACGTGGTTGGACCACTACCTAAATCTTTTGGTGGTCACTTGTACATCTTGGCTGCGACATATTACTTCTCAAAATGGTCTGAGGCAGTAGCCCTCAAAGAAGTAAAGAAGGAAAATGTTGCAAACTTCATCAGACTGAAAATCATTTATCATTTTGGCATTCCTAGTTATATACTAACAGATAATGGAAAGGCATTCACCAATAAATTGAAGGATAAGATTTCGACCTTTTTGGCTTCAACCAACGTAATTCATCAATGTATTATGCTGTTGCAAATGGACTAGCTGAAGCATTTAACAAGACCTTGTCCAACTTATTAAAGAAGGTCGTCTCCAAATCTAAAAGGGATTGACATGATAGAATGGAATAAGCTCTTTGGTCATACCGGACGACTCATCGCACGCTGACTTAAGCAACTCCTTATTCTCTTGTTTTTGGAACTGAAGCAGTCCTTCGACTTGAATGACAAATACCGTCATTGAGGCTTGCCATCCAAGAGGGACTTACTCAAGAAGAAAATGCTTGTCTGCGTCTTGAAGAGTTAGAATCTCTCGATGAGAAAAGGTTGGAAGCTCAACAAAGTCTTGAGTGCTATCAAGCTCTTCTTTCTCGTGCTTTCAATAAAAAGGTTCGCCTAAGGTCTTTCCAAGTCGGTGATCAAGTCCTTGCAGTAAGAAGACCAATTATCATATCTCATAAATCGAAAATCAAGTTCACATCAAAATGCGATGGACCATATGTCATTCAAGAAGTCTATTCAAGCGGAGCTTACAAAATTGTGGATGCAGATGGCTTGCGGATTGGTCCCATCAATGGAAAATTCTTGAAGAAGTATTATCCTTGAAGCGGCGTCATACTCGTGACCCGCAATAGTATAAACTGTGTATGGCTCCAAAAAAATAAAAAAAAAAGGTCAGCTAGGTTGAAAATCTCGAAAGAGGCGGCCTAGGCAAAATTTAGGACAAAAAAAAAATCACTCTCTGAACTACGTAATGGCTTGATCCTCTTCACTGAGGTACGTAGGCAACTTAGAGTATTATTACTCTAGGTTCAGTCATAAGAATAAAAAAAAAAAAAAAAAAACGTCGCCATGTGAATATCATGCTAATTCTTTCAAATGAAGATTCAAGCTCGCAGATTTTAAGCCAACTTCGAACACAAATCTGTACTAATCCGTAAATCCCATGGACGTGATTTTTATATAGATTGAAGATCTCGAAGTTATCTTTCCTACAAAAAATAAGCTCATTATTCCGATGCTCCTATTCCATGTTATGGATTGTCTTCCACATGTGTGCAAAGCTGAAGATTCAAGCACGCAGATTTTGAGCCAACTTCGAATGCAAATCTGTACTAATCCGTAAATCCATGGACGTGATTTTTGTATAGATTGACGATCTCGAAGTTATCTATACAACAAAATAAGAAGCTCATTATTCCGATGCTCCTACTCCACATTATGAATTTTCTTCCACATGTGCGCAAAGCTGAAGAAAGCTGAAGATTCTAGCATGCAGATTTTGAGCTGACTTTGAAGACAAATCTGTATTAATCCGTAAATCCTATGGGTGTAATTTTTATATAGATTGAAGATCTTGAAGTTATATTTCCAACAAAAAAAGAAGTTCATTATTCCGGCTCTCCTACTCCCCGTTATGTATTTTCTTCCTCATGTGCGCAAAGCTGAATAAAGCTGAAAATTCAAGCACGCAGATTTTGAGCTGAATTTGGAGACAAATCTGTATTAATCCGTAAATCCTATGGACGTGATTTTCATATGGATTGAAGATCTTGAAGTTATCTTTCCAACTAAAAAGAATCTCATTATTCTGGCACTCCTACTCCACGTTATGAATTTTCTTCCTCATGTGTGCAAAGCTGAAGAAAGCTGAAAAGTTAACGTTTTGTTACTATCCTCATATAAACGCTAGCTTATGGAGTCTTTTTTTTTCAATAAGGAAGGGGGGATCGTGGAAAGAAACAATTAAAATTCAAGAGGAGAAAATTCTTATTGAAATATAAGTCACTATTTTATTGCTTCAAAAAAAAAAAAAGAACCACCACACCATAATGAGTGAATTAGAAAATCCTAAGCAAATAAATAAAATATATAACTACGGAAAAAGTTTGAAGCTTTTGATTTCTTGGCGACTTTTCTCAACCGCCCCTTCTAGCTTGGCCAGTCTCTCAACTTCATCGTTAGACATCACATTATTTTCTTCAATGGTATAAATCTCACCCTCCGTAATGGTGAAATCCTCTTGACTTTTGGACAGCTTCTCTTGATAGTTGTTAATGAGTGCGGTGACCTTCTTTTTCTTGGAAGTCAAGGCTTTTAAATCTTTCTCCACATCTGCCAGAGTTGCTTGAAGTTTCTCCATGGATCCATCCAACTTTTCATGTGCCAGCTTTGCACCGTCAAGACGGCGTTGTGCATCAGAAAGAGCCTTTTCATGTGATTCTTTAGTCATCTTTGATGATCTTAAAGTATCATATTTTGCGTACGACTTAAAGAAATTCTCGACATGATCCTCCAAAGAAGAAACATCAATAATGTATACCTTTCTAATCTCCTCAAGAGTTGAAGCGATACTTGAATCCAATTCTGTAAAGCCATCTGAAGAACCTAGGGAAAACTATGTAATCCATCCACACAATGCACCCCACATCTCAGAAACAAAGGTTGATTTGGCACGGTAAATGGTTTCTTGTGGCTCAAAAGTAGGAGCACCAGGTCGCAATGGCCTACTTGGTGACTTTCTTGGTGGAACTACTTCCAATGAAGGCGTTACATCATTAGAAGGTGGCTTTCTTAGTGGAACTACTCCCAATGAAGGCATCACATTATTGATGGAAGAATGAAAATCTTTTGCAGCCGCATCAAAACCATTAAGATCTACTGTGAAATTTGCAACCGCGCCATTGTTAAGGTCACCACCATATACTTCTTGAAGGTCCAACTATATAAAAAAAAATAAGTAAGAACAAAAAGATGATGAGATTCAAAACTTTGAAAAAAAAAGATGAGGGGGCCTTACTTGTTTTGCCAATTCAAACAAGGATGCTGAATTCGAAGCCTCATCAACAAAGTCGTTATCATCAATGACAATTGTATCTAAAATATCAATACCACAACAAACATCATGTAGCTCTTGTGCCTTTATTTGGACTATTCCAGTGACGATCCGTTGGACTAGGAGATGCATTGGGTCGTCCAACACCATCCGATGAAGCATACATATGAGAAATTTCATCACAAGAGGTTACATAGCCTGTACGAAGGCTTATGATATATTCGTTCCACGAATTTGAAAGCTTGCCATTATCAGTAAGGTGCAAATCCCTTCCTTGTAGCATTGCTAAATGATGGAGGTGACGGGCATCATCCTGTTGAAATAACTTTTGGGCATCGGTAAAATCAAAACACTTGGCCATCTTCTCGCCAGAAATTTTGCAAAGAGGTATCGATCGATGTGAACGATTGGCACGATGATGAGTCCCAAAGTATTCCCCAAGCCAACCATATACATAGTGTATGAGGAAAATTATATTTTCCACACTCAAGTTTGAAGAAGTAGAAATTTCTTTCAGGCCACGATATATGCTTGCAACAACTGGGACCGCTAAGGAGAATTTCTTTCCATGAGCCATCAAGCTCGCAACTTTAAAAACACTAGCGCGCACATGGTTAACTTTCTTATTTGGAAGCACAAATTTTCAAAGCCAACAAGCAAAGAAGGCTACCAAGTTAGTCTCATCTCTAAGTGATTCTTCCACATCTAACTCAACAAAGGGGGCATTCTCCTCGTCAGTCCGCGGTAGGAAGTTCGAATCAATATGTCCATAAGGATTGTGGTTTAATCTTGGCTTTATGGCTTGTACCTTTGACACCTTTTGCGAAGGCTCGGCATATCTATTAGGTCCTCTAAACCAAAACTTCACCCAATCATGGATGGACATCTCCTGGAGATTATCTTTCGCTAATATGTAGAAGGCTGAAAACAAATATCAACAACTTTGGGGAAGAAGCAATTCTTTTTGAGTATCCGACTGTGTCAATTCTTTCACCGAAGGAACGACTTCGTCATAAAATTGCCCTTGTACGGGGAGACCTCCAATGGCTTGTAAGTCCCAAAGTGATATGTACATCTCTCCAATGAAAGTAGAAAGCGTATTGGTAGATGGGCGCCAAAGTTCATAAAAATCCTAGAGTACATTGTCGTCATAGTCGTACATGAACAAAGAAGTATATACAATGGCATAGACCTTGATGATCTCCAAAATCTCCTTGTGGCGGGGCAGAACGTCCTCTACCCATTCCCAATAGTTAGGTGTGTAGCAAACATTGCCAAAGTTAGAAGAGGGAACACGCCAATTGTTGACACTTCTATCAGAATGAGAAGATTCGAAAGATGTTGTGTCATGATGAATCTCGGATTTCAGTAAAGAAACTTTCATGCTAGTATCCTTGCTCGAGAAGTTTCTCATAACATCTTTGGTATCCATATTTTACCATTCTTTAAGGAGAATAGATTCATCATATGCCCCACTAACAAGGGAGAAGACGCCGATAGCAGGAGGTTGAACCTCTAAAAGTAGAACTTTGGCATTTGGATTTTGTTGGTCGTCGCCCACTATTTCAAGAAGAGGATGCGGCGAATATCGGTCGCGGAAGTGCATCATGTTGCGGGATCAAAGTCGTATTTATCTATCAAATATCTGCAAAAAAAAATTAAACAAAGAAAAAGTTCAGATTCGTATGAACATGTCCAAAGTAAAGGTGGTAACCTCAATTTTTTGCGGTTGGTGAAAGGCTGATTTCAAATAAAAAACTGAATCAACACAGATGCAATCTAATCATGATTTTTGTATATGATGTAGCCCTATGAATTTACTTTCCAACACCGTAAACCGCTTGTGATTTCGTTATTCCTACGTCGAGATATGAATTTTTCCGTGAAGTCGCACAAAGCTGATGCGTTCAGTTTATCAGAATTTTAAGTTGAGTTCAAAAAATCACCTGAGTAAATTCGAGAGTTGTCTGATCATGATTTTGGGATATGTTGTAGCTCTATGAGTCTAGTTTCTGTAAAATCAAACGGATTACATTTTCAATATCCCTACGATGAGATATGAATTTTCTACCAAAGTCGCGCTGAGCTGAAAAAAGGGTGACGAAAATCAGATTTGAAAAAAAAGAATTTACTCTAGAGAGAAGGTCTCAAATCTAAATATTATGGTAATACTGAATTACTAGTACCCTATTGCCTACATAGTAAACCTAATTATTATATATGTAATTATTAATCTATATATATATATATATATATATATATATATAATTCGGATATATATTATATAATTCGGTTTTTTTCGGTTTTTCGGTTTTCATTTTTCTAAATCCGAAACCAAACCAAAAAACCAAACAAAGTAACTTATAAATCCAAAACCAAACCAAAAATCCAAAAAACCAATCCAAATTACAATTCGGTTTGATTTGGTTTGGTTTTTCGGTTTAATCCAAATAGTGCACACCCCTAGTCTCAATTGAACTTTGATGATGCAGCAATATGATATACAATCACCAGGTGAATGTGGGTATATATAGATTTTAAAATATGGAGACATCAATTTGATTCCTACAAATTATGGAAAATTATAATGATGGAAAGTTTAGTTCCTACAAATTATGGAAATTATGGAAAGTTTTCATAGGAATTAAATTATGGAAATTTTCCATGGGAATTAAATTATGGAAATTTTCCATGGGAATCAAATTATGGAAATTCCATAGAAACCAAATTATGACAAGTTTTCATAGGAATCAAATTATGAAAATTTTCCAAAGAAGTCAAATTATGGAAATTCCATAGAAACCAAATTATGGCAAATTTTCATAAGAATCAAACTATGAAAAATTTCCAAAGAAGTCGAGTTATGGAAATCTCATAGAAATCAAATTATGGTAAGGTTTTCTCGAAAACTACATGGGGAGTAAAAAAAAATGCCCCGAATGAGAATAGACTCGCGTTATGAGAATTTGAATTCCTTGCGTTTTATTCAAGTGATTGAGCAAAGTTGGAAAAAAAACCACCGGCAAGGCATTCAACCCCAAAGAAAGCAACGCCTAAAATTTGGGCCGAAATCACGAGCTCTATATCACCAAGTCAAGCTTATAGACACAATTCTTGCTCATCGAATTGGTGGTTGTTTTGTAATTGATGACCCAAATGAAAATTACCAAACTATGAAGAAATGTCATGCGATAAGTTTTCATAAGCTTGAAACACTTCAAGTCAAAAATGAGTTGATAAACAACAGAAAGTCAAATGACCTCTTACAAATGTTGTCATGAAGACTCTGGTAAATGTTGACATCAACATATCGACATAGTCATTTCTCATGAAACTTCAAATGTTTCGTGAAAGATCAACTACGAAAAAAAAACATTTGCTTCACAATACTTCAAGGCTTGTCTTTACAAGTTCGACAAATCGAGCAGCCTAACAAGCCTCAAAGCAGGGGGCATTTATAGACAGTGAAGTTTTATTGATAAATCCATACTAAATTTGGATTAAATCTTAAAATTCATGATACGTTGACCAAGTCAAATTACTGATTAATAAAGTCGGACTAATATTTAAATCAAGATTATATGACTTAAATCAAGTCCAAATAACATTTGGGCCAGTCCATTAAGTTGACAAGATGAGCCCAACTCATGTTCTTCAGGCCCACGGGTTAAAATTGATTGGACCAAAATACCCCTAAAGCCATAGCTCAATCCTATATAAAGAGGTCATCATAAGTCCAGAAGATACATATACATACATACACACATAAATACATAGTTGCTCTTCATTGGTGATCTGCAAGTCTTCCGCATACAAAAAAGTCTTCGCCCCAAGTGTTGAGCCGCAAGTATTCCGCCAAATCAAGAACATCTGTGAAGGAAGAATCAGGAGATTACATATCTCTTTAAGCCAGGCCGAGTCAGAAAGGCTTTGATGACTCAAGTTTCATATTAGGGAAAGGAGAGTGAGGGGAAGAGGGGGCAGCCCTCGACCCGATCATCCAATTTGCTCCAACAGACAGGCATGGTTCTGTAGTTAAAGAAACTTCGTCACTTTCGTGTACCAATCGGACGGCAGCCCTTTCGGGGGTTTCTTAGGGACCGATTCACTCTGCATAGATTGACTGAACGCAAAAAACCTTCCACTGGCAGGCGATCGTGTTTTTCACAGGATTTTTCGTTACTCATGTCAGCATTCTATATTATAAAGATTGTAACCTTCGTATTAATTCAAATACAAATATTATTGTTTGCTTGCTATTTTTCCTTTCCTGTTTACTGTATTTCAGGATTGAAACTTTAGACGTTTACAGTTGCGTCATGTCACGACGTTAAATAAGGCGCTTCTTGGGAGGCAACCCAAGGTTTTACCGCTTCATTTTTGCTTTAAGAAATAATGGTGTGTTGTTTGTGTAGGTCAAAGTATGGAAAGTGAGTGAAAAGTACAAATTGGTGAGCCAAAGGTCCAGTCGGCGCATCATCGAAGAAGTCAGTGACCCCGGCTTAGACCGCTGTTGGACTAAAGACATCTTCAAAGTGGAGTCTGTAAAACTCGGCGTGCCCAGGAAATTATTGGCGAATTGCCGACCTGGTCGATGATTGAGATCTAGTTCACCGTTTGGACCACCAGTTTACCTAGAGGTCTAGTAAAACTCGGCGAGGCAAGTATATACTTGGCGTGTTGCCGAATGGATCGACGAGCACGACTATCGCTGAATGGGCGAGAAATGGACGGTTTCTTAAAAGGCCAAAGGTTTAAACTTTCAAACTCTACACTTTCCCTCACTTTATACCTTCACAAACTTGCACCCGTTTAGTATTTTCAATATTTCTTGTGTTTTTACTGTATTTGAGTTGTTGATTGGTGCTTGGAGTTGGATTACATTGCCGCGTAGCATTTCAAAAGTATTTTAATCGGCATCTAAGGTTGGATTTTCGAATCCCGAATTTATTTTTAGCAATTTTGTACTCATTTGAAATAATCTTATCTTAGTGATGTGTGTTGGGCCTCTCTGATCTAAATTATTTTTGCTTATGCCTGTGAAAATCTTGCCCGTAGAGTTTATATTATTAAATCCCGTATTTTTTTTGTGCCTTAAAATTGGTTAAATCTTGTGGGGTTATGCTTGCATGTTGTTGAGTCTAGCAAGGAGAAGTCTGAGTATCCCGAAGATATGGTAAAGACCAATATTGTCATGCCACCTCGAAAAAGAGCACGGGATATCACAATAAATGAAGGGGGTCAAATCCTCCCAAGAAGGGAAGACAAGAACCTCCACCTGGAAATAAAGGCAAGGACAAGAGGCTCACTTCTGACAAGAAGACCACTATCAGAGATCCTAATGTTCCTTCGTGGGCCTAGGGATTCTATGCAGTTGTGCAGGTCTTTTTGGCGGAAACACCCTTGGCAACTCCTAGTGGGTCTAGTACTGTTGTTTCTTCTGAGGCGATTCCGAGTACTGAGACCCAGGACCAGAGTGATGCACCGGGCATTGATGCCCAGACAAATGGAGCGACTGTGTAGATAGGAACCCCTCTTTACCTCCCTCTTTGTCTTACTTTATTTTGACTTTTGGATTTTGTGTCATTTGCATTTGAGGACAAATTGTTATTTTTAATTGTGGTGGGGTGAGGCACACCTTTTGTTTGCCATTTGTGACTCGTGTTTTTGTGTATATAGTTGGGTTGTTTTGTGCTTAAATTGTGTTATTACACTGCTTTCTGTGGATGTTTGAACTTGTGGCTCCTTTTGTTTTAAATTACAAAATTGATTTTGATTTTGATCCGTCCACAATTTTTTGCTACCTCTCGTATGTTGAATGTGGCTGTTCTTTGGCAAAATTTAAGTCTCGGTTTCGATCAATATCGGTGACTTGAATAGTGCTCTCAATTGAACGAACATGAATGTGCGGCTACGACGAGGCCAAATGAAGTTGCATAGACAATATGTGAACTCTTTGCATCTCGTTGTGATTACCCATTTATCAAATCGAGTCTCTTGTGATGATCATTGCACACTAACAAAAGTGTGGAGTCTTGTTTGACTATAGTATCAATGCCCTGTGTGATGAGCTTACTGTGAACCATGCATGATAGATCCTAGAATTTTTCCCGTTGGTCCGGTCAACTAAGTGATGCTATATCTTGATATGATCTTAGGCAACTTCTAAGAGTGTGAGACAATTTGACATATACCTCTTTTGTGACCTACCTTGTGAGTGTGTGAACCTCTTTTGAACACCCTTGAGCCTTACCTTTCTTTGGAAGAAACTTGATGAAACCATAACTTTTCTTTATCCACTACCTATAATCCTCTTGAATTGTGGTTAGTTGAATAGCCAACTTAGGCCAAAAGCCTAAGTTGGGGGTGTGTTAAAAAGAAAAGGGGCAATCAAGAAGTGCAAGGAAAGTCTCCTCTCACTCATGGATTTAAGAAAAATGGAACCCCTCCATAAAAAATAAAAAAATAAAAAATTAATGAAAAACAAAATTGTGGAATAAAAGTACAAAGGAAATGGGGTTCCCAAACAATCCATGGAAAGTGAATAATAGGATGACTTATGAGCACCAAAGAGAATGATGAAGGAAAATGAAAGGAAGTGTTGTGAGCACCACATTTCATGAGGATGAAAGTCACTTAGCCTAAATGACCATACCAATGCACTCAGCCCCTTTACAAGGCTTGAAAAGACCTTTTTTTATCTTGAGTGAGCTGAAACAAATGTTGATTGGAAAATACGGGCAAACCTATGGGTGAAAACATGCATTGTGTTCTTCCTTGTGAGAGTGAGCGTTGCATCTGATTCCGAAGCTTTAAAATGTGAACCATTGTGTGAATATGGAATCATCCTTTCTATGAGGGCATTTGAACACTATAGTTGAGCTTGAACTTTCATTTGAAGCAAGTATTGTGAGCATGAGATTCTTTTATATTGGTGAGTCACAACTTGAATCTTTGAGTGCACATTTGATCTTTCCATAAGTAAATTAAATCTTGTTGTGTGCATTCATGATTGAATCTTGCGTAGCACTGTTCGAGACACCCTTTTTGAACAATTGAACTTGAGTTTGCTTGAGGGCAAGAAAAAGTTTAAGTTGGGGGTGTTGATGAGTCTACAAATTGGACTCATTTAAGGCTTTATTTTAATAGAAATTGTGTCCTCAAATTCTAATTTTATCTCAATATCTGATGAAAACACGTAAGTTTCAGGTATTTGAAGTTTGAAGGAAAGCATGTACACTACTTCGCAAAAAGGAACAAAAAGGCTGAAAGAACGAAGAAAATGAAGGCATGAGGATCGCCGAGTCCACTTGGCGAGTCACCGAAGGGTCTCACTTTGCCTTTTGTTCCAGTGTGCTAAGCCTTGAAGGAAAGTATCAAGTCGGTGGAAAAACGGAGCAGTCGGTGCATCGCCGAGATGTTCCACGAGGCAGTACTATGTTTCCCAATGACCCAGAGCACGACGATGCTGAAGGATGGTGCAAGACGGCGATGAACTACATCAAAGGGCGAATCGCCGACTTGATCACATGAAATGTACTAAATGTGATAGCGATGCATAAGAGTTAGAAAATCAAGCTAAAAAGGATTTTACATGACATGAAATGACCAAGCTAAATCATAAAATAACATGTTATAAAATATAAGTCATAATCATGGTCAATGTATGCTAAACATTTTTGAAACACTTATGAGATTAGAAAGTAACCTTAGTTCATTATTGTAAGAAGTGTACCGTATAATCAACATAGACCATTTGAGCTATTACATTGAATCCAATGTTTATCCCACACCGAAAAGAGATTTCCTTACTATGCAAGGTAAGAACCATAAACTTGAGCTAAAGTGGATCTACTAGCTAATGTTTATCTAAGACAAACCTATGGTGGCACATAGTTATGGATAGAGAGATTGCTATTAGAAATTGGACCCCTACTAACGGGAGAGCTTCCATCTCAATATCTCTCGGTGTTAAGTATAAATCCCATTGAATAGTTATAAATCATTTTCATCTTATTATCCATGGAAAGACACAATTAAGTAACCAATCCAAGCTAGAGTTCATTTAGAATAACTCTTAAATCTTGATTCAACTTATGTAAGAAAACCTTTCAACCTTATGAATCGTTTATGTGAGAATGACCTTTCACAAGAACAACAACAACATCAAAACTTTACCCTCACAGAAACCTTAAGTCATTCATATCAAGTCCATAGAAAGAACATGCATTTCTTCATAAATTCACATTTCATAGTTCATAATCATCATCATAGGATCATAGTCTAAAAATCATGGATCATGAATGAGTTCATATGAATTTAATTCTAAATCATGTAATTACTTCAATTCATGCATAAATATAAAGAAAATTATCAATTTTATCAATATTAAAAAGAACACATAAAGATGTAATAAATCCCTAACTTGAATTGAGAATCTACTTTTACAAAATTGGAAATTTTAGGAACCCTATGAAGGAAAGGACTCCATAGGTGAATACTAGCATACCTTAGCAATCAATGCCCACAATTAATGATGAATTGAAGTTCTTCACGCCAAACCCTACCTTTTTCTTTCCTTAGCCCTTGAGGGGAAATGTGATCTTGGAGGGAATGAAGGAATTTAGAAGAAAGGTTTAGAATGCGTATATTTTAGGCTTAAGAGACTTATATAGGGCTTATTATTAGGATCAAAATGACCTAGTTTAGATAGTAATCAATTTGGGAAAAGACGTAAAGGCCCCTTAAAATAACTGCTGACCCTTTCTACAGTTTCGACCTACGGTCCGTAAATCTTTCCATGGACCGTTCTAGTCAACCATAGAAATGATCAGAGACCCTAGATTTTGACAAACATAGTCTACGGCTCATAAGCCCATCTATAGACCGTAGACACCAATCGTATAAACCAATCTTTAGCCTTGAAATTCGACCAAGTCTGGAACTCACCTACGAGACCTATCTACAACTCGTACATAGGATGTTAGACCATACTATTCAATTGTAGAAAAGGTACTGGGAATTAATTTTATGAAAAACTCTACCTTGGTTCTATGGTTAACTTCCTATGGCTCGTAGGACTTCCTACGGTCCGTAGGTTGGACCCGTAAAACCAGTTCTCAGACAGATTTATGTATTACCCTTTTCTTTTCGAAATTATATTCTAACTTCTTAGGTGTTACATCATCAACATTTTTTTGTTTTCTATCAGCATCTATTTTTTATTTTTTATATTTCTAGTCTAGAATTTCGACATGATTTTTTAACACTTATTTAACCTTTCTTTTTGGCTAAGATTTAGCATCACTGTTGTTCCCTATGTCATGTTTCTGTTATCCGGAGGTTCAGTAAGAGTTTCTGAAAAAATCCCTAAATTGAATGATGACATATCTTTATTCAACCCAGTAATAGAGAGTGTATAATTACTAGATTAAACATTTATACCAGTAATATTTCTTAGGCTTTTTTTTTCTTATTTCCTGACAAGAATTCACATCACAAAGAATCTGCATCCTAGAACCTTTCTTAGGTAATCATGTCTCATCATCGTAGAAACTTGAATTGTTCTGATCAATAAAAATATAACACTAAAATTTGAACAGAGAAACTATCATACATGCAGATATTTTGAAATACAGAAAATTATCTTAAATCAAAGAAGATAACGCAAAAATAATAGGTTTGTGACCAGTGACATTATGTAACTCCTCAGAATTTGAAAAAGGGAGAAAATGAAATTTTGGGTTGCGGGCTGTGTCTACGGTTCCTATCTACGGACCATAGAAGCTTCTACGGGCCACAGGTGGCAACCGTAGGAATGGAAAAAAAAAATTCAAAACAAGTCCCAGTACCCTTTGTACGGTTCACCAGGATGGTGTGTCATCCCATGTGTGAGTCATAGATAGGACTCGTAGGTAACTCTCAGACTTGGTGAAATTTTAAAGCGTAACGTTGGTTTCTACGGTTGGCATGTACAGACCATAGGGAGACCTACGAACCGTACATTTGTTCCGTCAAAAGTTGGTCTAGTTAATAGTCTTTGAACCTATCTATGGTTGACCAGTACGGTCCATAGAAGGACCTACATACCGTAGGTCCAAACCATAGGTGAGGTTTGCCAGTTATTTTTAAGGGATTTTAAGTCTTTTCCCTAATTGATTAATGCCTATACTTAGTCGTTTTGATCCTAATACTAAGTCCTATATAAGTCCCTTAAGCCTAAAAACTACCCATTCTAAATCATTATTCTAAAATCCCTAAATTTCCTGCAAGATCATCCCCAAAATCCTCTCAAGAACTAAGAAGGAGAAAGCTAGGGTTTGGGTTGAAGAACTCCAATTCACCATTAATTGTGGGCATTGATTGCTAAGGTATGCTAGTATTCACCTATGGATTCCTTTTCTCCACAGGGTTCCTAAATTCTCCAATTTTTCAAGTTAGATTCTCCAATTAAAGTTAGGGTTTTACTCAATCTTCATGAGTTCTTTTTCAATTATGATCCAGTTGATTGTTTTCTCTCTTTTCATGGATGAATTGAAGTAATTACATGTTTTAAAGTTAAATTCACATTAACCCATGCATAATCCATGATTTCTAGACTATGATCATATGATGAAGATTATGAACTATGAAAACTGAATTTATGAAGATATACATTATGTAAATGATTTACGGTTGCTTTGAGAGTAAAAAATCAATGTTGTTGTTGTCTTTGTTGTGAAAGGTTTTCTCACATACTACTAAGAACATGATTATGAAGGGATTTCTCACAAATGGATTCATAAGGTTGAAAGGAGCTATACTTAGAACAGCGATGCGTTTTCATATTCTGAAAACAATCAATGATAGCATCTTACTTATGTTTACAAAAATGTTTTTCTCAAAATATCTACATGTATGATAGTTTCTCTTAGGGGTGTACATGTCCTGGTTGGTTCGGGTTTTTCAAATATCAAACCAAACCATTTGTGTAAAATTTTTAAATTTATAAACCAAAACAAACTAATAAAACTCGGGGTTTTTCAACCTTGGGTTGGTTCGAGTTTTTCAAACACCAAACCAAACCATTTGTGTCGACTTTTTTATCTTTTAAATCAAACCAAACTAATAAACCTCGGGTTTTTTCAGAATTTTGAATTTTTCTAGTAAAGTATTCATACAAATATATAATTAACTTGTGCTCCAAATATTCTTCATAAGTCCAACCAAAATACAACTATCTAAGGTGATTCTTAAGAAAATAAATAAAATATGAGATGAGTGATGACACTAAAATATTCAATAAAAAATAATAATGAAATCATATAAAATAAATATTGCAAATTGATAAGTCATAATGAAAATGATCATAATGTCAATGTACTAAATCATGCTAAAATAAGTCTAATAAGTATTAATTACAATTAAACATTAAAGAAAATTAAAATTATATTATGTATTTTAAATGTCTAAACCAATGTAAAACTAAAGAACAAATATTCAACATTGTTGTCATTCTTAGTGTTGAATTAATTTATTTAGCATTAGTATTGATTTAATTTCGAATTGACCTTTATTAGAGTTACTAATATCTATGGACTATAACCTTTATTGGACCATTTCAAATTCTAATTCCCAAAAAACATGAAAAATATGTTAAAAAATAAAAATTATGAAAATGTATAAGTAATATTTAGAAATTACATCAAAGTAAATACTTTTGTATATAAAATAAATTTTAAAATTTATATATATAATGCCGGTTTAGTTTGGTCTCGGGTTGATTTTTTTTAGTTAAAACCAAATCAACCCAAGTATAGTCGGGCTTTTTTTTCAATACCAAACCAAGTCAAACCAAACCATTAGTGAGATTTTTTTCGGTTTGACTCGATTTGCAGTTTGATTCGATTTCGGTTCGATTTTATGCACCCCTAGTTTCTCTGTTCAAATTTTAGTGTTGTATTTTTTTTGGTCGTAAGATTTCGACTTTTCTGCGATGAATAAGACATTATCACCTAGAAAAAGTCTTAGAATTTAGATTCTTCATTATGTGAATTTGAAATCTAAAAAGAGAAAATTAGATGCTGATACAAAATAAAAAAAAAGTATTGATGATGAGGATGATTTTGTGATGAGGTTCCTATTCCAAGGTCAACATCTAAGGTTATATCTGGCAACAAGAAATAGAGGAGAAAAATATTTACAAAAGATGTCAACAATATGGATGAGTTTTACAAGATTGGTCTAACATTTTTTGTTCAACTTTGTAATCTTTTTATACTGATTTTACTTGCTATATATAAATATGTATTATTACTTTGAATGCAGAGTCGGAAGTTTCAAAAGTTGGCTGGTGAAAATTATTCAAATAGTCACTGAAAGGCTTATAGAAACTATGTGGTGATCGACACAATTAAAAATTAGTTGTCTTCCGTTCAATTTGAAGAGTTTAGAAGCACATATTTTGGATATCCTGTTGATCTTCCGAAAGTCAATACTTTGTTGCGATTTATTTATTGTTTAATGAATAAGGAGTAAATCTAGCTTCGACTATGTTTTTACTATTGAAATAAATGTGGAAAAGCAATTTTTTGAATTGAGAGAATTTGATGTTGTTTATGGCTTGAGATGTGTTGGTACTAGTGACGTTGGGTATGATCCCGATGGTCCATATGAGTTTGTGATATAGTACTTCGCAGGAGAAGTATCTGTTGAAAAGATTCATGTTAGAAGCCTATTTGAACATAACAACTGACTTGACAATATTGATTTTGTGAAATTTACTGTTTTGTATTTTATTGAAGAGTTTTTATTCTTTTACGAGAATAGTGAGAAGATAATTTCTAAAGAAGTACTTTCATTTGATTGAGTCCAGTCTTTTCAATGAATATCCATGGGGCATTGATGTGTTTCACAATTTGTTAGACAACTTTAGACATTCTTTTAAGATAATATCCAATTCTACAAGATAGTTGGGCTGTCTCTAACACTCCAAATTGGATATACGAGTGTTGTTCCAATGTCGATGAAAAAATTATCATTCAGATGTCAAACAAAATTTTCAAACAAAATACGATTAAAAAAATACAAAATGGCCCAAATTGAAAGAAGGGCAAGTACGACCCAAACCGTAATATGATTCTTTTTCCAACTATGCAACAAAGAAACAAGAAAGTGATGCTATAAGTGATGAAGAGAAGGCATGGAAGGTTTATAAGAGGAAAAATATATAGACCTAGGGTGTGTTTTGTATGAAGGAAAATGTTTTTCAATTTTTTCATGTTTGGTCAGGTTAAATGTTTTGAAAAATATTTTCCAAATCAACTCATTTTCCTCAAATTTAAGGAAAATGACTTCCCTTCAAAACCTAAGGAAAACATTTTCCAAAATTCTCTTCCAACTTCAAATTACAATATTTTTTGTTGTTAAAAAAATCAATTTATTTTATCCCTACCCTCAAACCAGCCCCCCAAACCACCCCCCAAAAAAATAAAATTTAAAGCTAGTTTTTAAAAAATGTTTTTAACTTCAATTTTTTTATCCCACCCTCACCACTACCCCAATCCCCTACCACCCCCCAAAAATAAATATTAAAAATTGTTTTTAAAAGATATTTCTAATTTCAATTTTTTATTTTTTTACCTCCCCCACCCCCTACCCTCGCCCCCATCAGCCCCCCTACCAGCCTCCCGCCCCCTTCAAAAAATAATAATTTAAGTTTGTTTTTAAAAATATTTTCTACTTTAATTTTTTATTTTTTCACACCAACCCTCGATTGTCCCCAGCGCCAGCCCCCTTGGCCACCCCTTGATAAAAAAAAAAAGAGTTTGTTTTTAAAAAATATTTTCAACTTAAATTTTTATTTTTTCACCCCTACCTCGACCCCTCCCTCTACCAGTCCCCACCCCCAACCCCCCACCCCTAAAAAAATTTAAGTTTGTTTTTAAAAAGTACTTTCAATTTCAAAATTTATTTTCTACTCTAGTAAAAATAAAAGATATTTCTCAAAAACATTTTTCATTCATAAATCAAACACAAAATCTTTTTCGAAAAATATTTTCTACTCACCAACCAAACATGAGAAAATAGGTAAAAAATCTACTTGTTTTCCAAAAAAACATTTTCTAGGAAAACATTTTCCTTCCTACCAAACACACCCCTAATGAATAGTTAATTGTGTGCATTATATTTAAACGGTGGTACTACAAGTAGTAGAAAAGTTATTTACTTTGAAGCACAGTGGTACTATAAGTAGATGGAAATTTGTTTTTTGAAACACATCTGACAGAGAATGATTTTTTGTTGTGAATATGATGTGATTCTTTTAACAAACATTTTGAGTTGAATACATATAGAAAACACACATTTTGACATGTAAACGTATTCATAGAATGAAATTCCTTTTTAATATGATTGTAATACATTTTGATATGCAACATGTGTCATACATATAATCAGAGGCTAACCCAAGATTTGAAGATAAGGGGGGTGGGGGGGGACCACTAAGAGTGGCTTAAGGGTAAGGCTAGGAGTGACTCAAGGGTAAGGTTAGCAAAGCGCCTGTTTAGGTCTCCAAAATTTTGAGGCCCCAATAAATTTTAATAGTGAATGTTATTATTTCATTTCACTTTAACCAATATTGAACATTCTAATTTAAAAAGTAAAAAATTAAAAGAAGAACAATCTACTTTTTATAAAGAATATTTTAGAACTCTTCATATTAATAAATAAAGTTTTACATCAACATCTAACGTGATATATTGAAAACAAATGTCTAACCTTTTATTCACTACAAAAATTGATATACAAATAAATGTGAAAAATTATGGACAAAGTATAAATTGATCGAATGCCAATAATTTAATGTAAAACTTTATTTTGGGTTGAAATAATTACACAAAAGGGGCCTCCTTAAGAGGTAACTACTATGTACTTAATATTTCAAAAAACTCTTTCAACTTTTCTAAAAAAAAGTCTACTCTTTTTCTTCAGTTAAAAATAAAACATTTGGGAAATACTTAGTTCCCTTACACTCTCTACAACATTTTATGTCTACAACCATCCTTAAAAAGTGTGGCCTAAACTATGAAAAAGTGTGGCCTTTGTTAAAAGGCCATACTTTTTGACTTTAAGCCACACTTTTCCAGGGGTGGCCGAAAGAAGAGTAACCTTAGAGTTTAGGCGACACTTTTCAAGTGTTGCTTTATCAGCTACACTTAAAAGTGTAGCCTAAACAGCAAAAAGGCCACGCTTTGCAGTACCTCATATAACAACATTTCTATCTCATACAACTACTCTTTCAAGCGTGGACTTTGCTTCCTTATTGCCCGCGATTTTAAAGTGTCGCCTTTTCTATCCTATGTATGACAACACTTTGAAGTGTAGTCCTTGGCCAAGTGCATAACACAATTTACATTGAATACGCTACACAATTGACAGTCCTATGGCTACACTTTTAAGTGTGGTAATATTATTTTGGCAATAAAATATTATATGCCACAATTTCTAATTAAAATATAACACAATAAATAATTTCAAACATTAAATTAGCTAATAAGTAATTCAAATATATAGATTTGCAATAAACTTCAAAAGATAATATGTCTTGTGTACATACACATACTTATAACGCAAAATTTAAATATGTGTACAATAGTTCAAAAACTCTTACAATAGTTCAATATATTCTAGCAATGAATATATTTCACAAAATCATATATAATGTATTCAACCTTTTACAATAGTTCAAAAAATCTTCAGCATCCACTTCAATGAAATCAAATTGACTTGTGGCGACCCTTCAAATTTGATAACCTCCATTTTCCTACACATTTAAAATGAAATTAAAAATCAAAACAAACCATGTACAACAAACCAAACATTAGATAGAAATCATGTTCAATGTTTTCATCTTCTAATGCTTCATAATAAAAATCAGCTCTTACAAATAAATATTTACACACCATATGAAAAAGAACATAGCACAAACCGAGCACCAAAATCAAGACTCCTCAAAGCTAAGACATTGCTCGGAGCAGATTCGTGAAGAATCAACCACTGGGGATTCTTCCCATCACCTGGTGGAACACCTCACAACAATCTCAAGGTGGAAAAAGGGAAAAATGACACACCTAATAATCATAAAACATAGTCACAATCGCACAAAGGAACGAATCAGTACATCAATGCCAACTCCAAGTCCACTTCAAGCCAAAGAACAGGGGCACACGAATCAGTACAAAACTTTCCTTTTGTACTCCAGCCAGATAACATAGCATATGCATGAAAGTCATTTATTGTCCACATAAGAGTTGCCCGCATCATAAGTTTCAACCCTAGAATCCCACAATAATTTTAAGTCATCAATCAATGGTTTTAAGTAAATATCAATGTAATTTCCAAGTGATCGCGGCCCAAGTATAAGTAAAGAAAGTATACAATATTCAAATTTCATGCACATCTAAGGTGGCAGATTATACACCATCAACATAACTGGTCATGTGCTATGTGATATACTCATGGTTGAAAATGGATTGTACCCATCACTTGCCAAGCCAAGTCTCACATTGCGAGAATCTAGTGCGAAATCTGGATGCAACCTATCAAAATCTTTCCATGCTTGACCATCAGCATAATACCTTAACTTTCTATCTTTAGAACTCTCCTCGCCATGCCACCTCAAAGAATTCATCATCTTGGAGCACATAAATAGCCTTTTGAGTTTAGGAATTAATGGAAAGTGTCTCAAAGTCTTTGATGAAACTCGATGTGATTTTTTTGAAGGCTCAAACTCACTATCAACTTCAAGAGATTGAATATATCAGGATGCTCCACAAGTATGACAAAATTCATCATCCTTATGATCATTCCTGAACAACATGCAATCATTGGGACATGCATCAATTTTCACATAATCAAGACCAAGATTCTTAACCATAGACTTTGTTTTATTGTAAGACGGAGGGATGTTCAACTCGGGCATCGCCTCTTTTAATAACTCTAAAAGAGAAGTGAATGATTCATTGTTCCATCCATGTAGACACTTCAACAAATATAAACGAAGTGTGAATGATAATTTAGAGAATCATGTACAACCAGGATATAATTCTTGGCTTGCCTCTTCAACTATGTTATAGAATTTCTTGGCATCTTCATTTGGACCGTAGATCTATCTACGGACCGTAGATGGGGTTCGTCATTTGATGCACCTGCAAATTTTCACCAAGTGTAAAACCACGGATGTAGACTACGGTCCGTAGATACATCCACAGACCGTTCTGTACTTCCATGGTTTTCATCTGCGACCTATATTTCAGGCACCCTGATCCACGGAAGAGATCCACGGACCGTAGATCAGTCTACGAACCGTAGGTCTCCTCCGTGGATGACTTTTGTAGCATCTATCAAAAAAACAATTTTTTGGACATAGTTTGGGTCGTTACCAACTCTAAATGAGTATTTTGCTGCATATGGTTAGGTTTGGCACTAATGACATTCCTGCAGGTACGATGGCACCCAAGAAGATGGTCACCTACTCGAAACGGGGCAAGTCAAAATCGGTTGCCCCTAGCTTCCTGTTGATTGATGAGGACATCGAGAACGACTCTGACCCCGCATATGTGCCTCTAAACCCTAGGGCCTCTCGCGCATCACCCAGGAACACCCCCCGGAAGGTGATCCCCGACGTAGTCACTGTCTCCTAGTCTGATGAGGAGCACACACTGATTGGGTCACCAACTGGGGCTGCTTCCAGTTCGGAGGGTCCTATGTCCGGCTCCGAGTCTACCCATGCATCAGGCTCACAATCATCACAATCAGAGTCTGTCCATGCTACAGGGTCCAACGCCAAATCGTCCACAGGGTCTGGAGAGAATGACCAAGCAGCCTCGTCTGATGAGGCAACTAGTTCAGAGGCCATCCCAGCACCAAGGAATGATGAACCCGCTCCGGTAGCAGGGGAGCTGAATAGGTGGTGTGTCGAGGGTCAATGGCAGATCTATCGGGTTGCAAAGATGGTGAATGACAAACAGAAAATGGCCCGATTAATACAAGAGGAGCGCAGAGTCCTTACGGGGAGCTTGCATACTGTGCCAGATATTCACCGGCTTTTCAAACTTCACAAGTGTGACTGGATGGCCCGAGATCCAGGGACATATAGCGAGGAGATTGTCTGGGAGTTCTATGCGTCCTATATTGCCACTCTCCGCGGGTCCATTTCCAAGCGGTCAAAGCCACTAGCGCAGGCCCCGCTCACTTCCACCTTGGTTCGAGGGTGTCCGGTGGATATATCACCCGCCACCATTAGCCGGTTTCTCTATGGTCCTACCACGGGCCACTCTTGGTCTCCTAACACGTCGGAATTTGATTACCGCTGGGACATCGTGCGGAGTGGCACTTTCCAGAGGAATATTGAGCAGCGTGACGCTGTGATACTATGGCTGGCCAGGTACATTGCTGCAGATGGCGAGCGTGCAGAATGGGTCGCTGCTCCACGGTTGGGCATCCGGAAGGCCACATTGAACTTCGTAGAAAAATTCTTCTGGCTATTGGTACGCAATAGAGTGT
>NC_064289.1:41252653-41331460 GCF_019186545.1 Solanum stenotomum | reverse complement strand
TGTGATACTATGGCTGGCCAGGTACATTGCTGCAGATGGCGAGCGTGCAGAATGGGTCGCTGCTCCACGGTTGGGCATCCGGAAGGCCACATTGAACTTCGTAGCAAAATTCTTCTGGCTATTGGTACGCAATAGAGTGTCGCCTACAAAAGCGAACAATCAGGTCACTTGGGACAGAGCGGTGATGGTTGCTGCATTGGTGGCGGGAGTAGAGATCGACTTTGCCCGAATGCTGCTGGCAGAGATCCAAGAGAGAGCTTTCAGGACCTCCAATACTTACCCTTTCCCCTGTCTGATATTTCACTTGTGCAGAGACTCTGGAGTGCCGATCTGGCATTGTGACAGGCTAGTCCACCCTACAAAAGGGGCATTGGACATCGGCCTTATTCGGGATGACGCGAATGTGGCAGCACCTCGCAGAGAGCCCTAGATTGAGGTACCCCCCTTGAGCTCCGATCTTGCAGACACTGTGGGGCAGGCACAGGGCGGTGACCCTATTATCCCAGACCACACCGACACTGTCCCAGGCTCCTCTTCTCAGGCAGCTAGTGTTGCCCCTAGTTCATCCTGGCCTACACCACTGTTAGGAGCGACGGTTGTCCCGATAGCCAGAGTACAAAAGTTAGAGGCGTAGATGGCCACACTGCTACATCACATCCAGCCTTGGATGCAAAAGTCAATTGTCGAGTCCGAGGCTAGATTGGAGCGCAGGATGGAGAGGATGATGGACCGTAAGGTCCTGGCGGTTAATAAGCGGCTCGACGCCTTTGAGTTGCGAGTCCTCGAGCGATCAGTTTCGGCCACAGACTTATCTGCTTTGCAGGCTGACATAGCCAGCCTCCGGACTGATGTGGATGCCATTCTTGCTGCACCTTCAGTTGAGACTCCGGCGGCTCCTACTGCACTGGCTGATAATACAGTGCTAGATGCTCTATTCAGTGGCATCGCCGAGGAGGGGCCTGCACCGACACATGCCAAGGGCAAGCGGCACCGTTCTCATCGCACGGAGGAAGAGAAAGCTCAGAAAAGACAGCGCCGACAGGAGAAGGAGGCTAGGAAGGCCTCGATTGCAGATGAAGAGTTGCGCCAGCAGAGGGTGCGTGAGAGAGCTGCAGGGGCATCTAGCTCTACTCCAGTTGCAGAGGATCAGTCTATTTTGAGAGACGTCGCGAGCACCACTGATGGTGCGAAGCGTTTGATAGAACGCACTACTGAGGGTGCTCGGAGTGCTGAGGTGGGCACTACTGAGGGTGCCCCCACTCAAATCCATTCACTTTTACTGTCTATGTATGCAATTGTGGGCAATTGCATCTATTTTTGTTGGGGGTGGGGTAAATGGATCGTGAGGGATAGGGTGAAGCCTGAGTAACCCAACTCATGTATCCTCTCTTGGGGTTTTCTTTCCTGTGTTCTTTTACCCCAAGAGATTGTTTAATTTTTGTTGAACCGGCATGTCTTACGATTGTGTGTGTAGAAGCATGATACAGAACGAAGCATGATGGCATGGCTTAGAAAAAAATGATACCCGTCAGATTCTGGGTTGTATGCTAGAAGTAGGCGAGTTGCTGATTGTGTTAGCTCTGAGTATGACATAGTAACAATCGACTTGATTGCATGATTAAACCTGAAACTTGAACTGGGTAGCCTGATAATCTGATAATGAAACTTGTGCCAAGAGTGGTTGAGAATCGTTGACTGTTCAAACAGTTTTGTGCAAAACTAGAACTTGTCTGGTTAGTCCTGCTAAGCCAATTCAATCTAGAGGATAGGAAGTGATCATAGGCCGTTGTTCTAAAAAAAAAACCCATGAATTGCCTAGAAGGATTCAACCAAATGAAATAACTGTTCCCTTTGATCCAACTTTGAGCCTAAAAATAAACCATTTCTTTCTAAAACCCCGAACTCACCTTCCCATAATCTACTATGTTGGCCCCGGTCCCTCCTTGGACATGTACACTTTGACTTAGGCCAAAAGCCTAAGTTGAGGGTGGCTAATGTAAAAAGTAACTTCAATCTTGGCCCTGACTTGACATCGGGTATTGTGAACCTCAACTAACGGAACATCCATAAGTTGAGGGTAGCTATGAAAGAGGAAACTGAAAGAAGAATGGGGATGAAAAGAGTGAAAAATGAAAAAAAAAAAAACAAAACAAATAAATAAATAAATAAATAAATTTGGGGGAAACGTAAGGAAAGGATGTGAATTATTCAAAGAGAAAGGAGCAATTAAATAAAAAGGAATTGAGCTACAAAGTTTAAGGTCATTTCCGTGGTTGAAGAAAATCAAGGGAAAGCGGTAAAGCAATAATATGACAAAAGTAGGGCAAAAAGAGGTTAAAAGCCTAGTGTAATGACAAGGAGGGCAGAAAGTCACTAAACAGTACCCAAATGTACCACACCCGACCCTGAGCCTACGTTACAAGCCAATAAAGTCCTATAGTGATTCTGGAGTCTAGTTTGAAGAGTCTGAGCAGTGAAAATAAGGGCAAGCTTATGGCAGTAAGCACGAACTGTATTTGAAATTACTTCTTAGCGTGAGTGTTGAATAAATCCTTGTACCATGAATGAAATCAAATTTTTTCTAAAAGAGGATTTCATTTGAAGTAAGGGCACTAGTTCCATTGTTGGAAAGTTGGTATCTGGGTAATAGTGAGAAGGTGTCTGTTGTGTGTTAGTTGGTTGGTCTGTGTCATGATGGGATCCACATGAGTTGGCTTATCGAGTCTAAGAACACGAACGTGCACCCGAACAATGAGGAGGTAGAGAGCCATGTGATTGCTTGAGTAGAAATGCTTGCTTCTATACAAGTGTCGTTTAGAGTTCTAGTGCGTCGCTTGAGGACAAACAACGAATTTAAGTTGAGGGTGTTGATATACCGTGAGTTTACGGTATTTCTAATACATTTCACTTACAAGTTGTGTGTGTCTAGGGCCTTTTTATATTGGTTTTTATGTATGTTATCATGTTTTGCAGGAAAGGTGTTCAGGCGCGGAAGTTTAGAGACCGCTGAAGGAAATGCAGAAAAAGGCATCCACGGAGGTCATCTACGGACCGTAGGTCAATTCATGGTCCGTAGGTAATGATCGTAGATCAGCAGGAATGTGTTGAGGACAAATCAGGGAAATCTGACCAAGTGTGGAACCACGGTGCCCATTGACGGTCCGTAAATTGATCTACGGACCGTACTGTTGATCCGTAGAGTGAGACTGCGAGGGTTCCAGTACCTGATTTTTGAAGATGCCAAGTATGGAGCTACGGAAGGGATTGATGGACCATAGGTCGATTTACGGTCCGTGCTGCTGGTCCGTCGTTTGCTTCAGAGAAGCTGATTGTTGGATGCTGACATATTTTCTAAACCCCGAGTGACGGAAGGGACTTACGGACCGTAGATCAATCGACGGTCCGTAAGTCAGTCTCGTGGATCGAAGACGCGTACCTGAACAAAACTTTCCTTATTTTGTTTCCTTTTTATTTAGGATTTGTTTTCTATAAATAGGACATGTAAACCTCGTTTTTGAGGGTTAGACACTATTATTCTATTTTTGTTTTGTAACTTTGGAGATTAATTTGGAACCCTAGCAATTATTGATTTCCAAATTCGTTTTGAAGATTTTGGCTTTGCAATTCAAGTTAATTTTCTGGGTTTATTATTCTCTTTACGTAAGTTCATGATTTCTCCATATACAATTATGAATTGTGTTCTTGTTAATATGAGTAACTAAATCCACAACTAGGGTTGTGGGAACCATGATCAATTAACAAAGTATGAATAGTAAATAAGCAATTCTTGACTAATATTTTGCATGCATTGATAATTCTTTCGTTTAGAAGTCTTTTTAACGGTGGCCAACGTTAGAACTCGCCTTGTTACTACTTGCCGGACCAAGGAGGTAATTAACAAGAAAAGAATTATCAACATAGATTTAGTGTAATACTATCTAATAGGCTAGTGTCGATTGGTGCGAAGTAATAACTAAGCCAAACATCGATTATGATGTCTAATATGAGGTAAAGGTAAGGGTGAGTAAATTATACACACGTAGCCGGACCAAGGTGCGGGGTGAAATTCTCTAGATGCCGGACCAAGGATTTAGAGATACCTAACTTATCACTTTGCATGTAATACACTAGAAAAGGATTGCTATTACTAGGATTACTGTGTTATGAGATTATGGGGAACACGTATACCCTAATTATTTCTCTTATCTTGATAACAACCAAAGTTGAATTTAATTATTGATTACAATATTAAGTCTTACTATTTGTTTTACACAAGCACAACTCCCCTTTTTATTACCTGTTTCTGGAAATAATTTGACTAATCGAATATAATTGTTGGTTAAAAGTAAAGTCTAAACCATTTTCCTCGTGGGATTGATCCCAACCTACAAGTTGGGTTCTTTACTTGATAACGATCGCTTATGCTTCTGAAAGGAGGTGTAATTTGAGCGTATCAACCATCAATATACGCTTTGCTATACCTAGCTAAATCCATTCAATCCTTGGATGAGAGATTTGAATTACTTGAAGAAGATATTAATATTTAATCTTTCAGTAACAATCATTAAATCATGAACTACTTCACAAATAAGCTTTAAAAGTCACGAGTAAGTTATCAGAATCATGTGTTATGAGATGATAAAAGTTTCTTACATAGTCATGGCACTTGTGCTATGCCAAATCAAACCTTGAATCCTCCACAAATATTTTTGAATGTTGATTATACTGCCAAGGAAAAATAAGTATAATTAATAGGATAGACACAATTAAGAAAGAAAGTAAACAAATGGAATTCAAATGATTAAAAGTTAAAGTTGTATGAGTGAATTCAACTACTCATCACCAAATTCATTTTGTACGGTTTACATAGGAAACTAATTAGTTATACACTTTAGTGAAATGAATGCTTAAAACTTGTTTCAATTTCCTTAATTTTGTAGTTCATGCTACTTTCCTTTACTTAATATACTTCCAAGTGTTATCTAACCACATAAAATTAACAACCTTAGTCAAATAGAAGTTTTAACAAAATAAAAAAAGGTTGACAATCAAACCATCCTAAGAATAGTAATAATTATAGGGAATTCAATATATTCAAGAAAAACAGAACATAGTCCTACAAATGGTCAAGCTTGAGCTTACTTTCACCGTCTCTCTAACTCTAAGGAATTTAAATGAACTAATCAAGATTAAAAAGTTCTATCCAGAATTAGGTTCAAGCTGTAAACAACATTTTAAAGAAATTCAAACACTTTATTTAGAAGACCAAAAGTACAATATACTGTGAAAATCTTTTAGAGATTTTTAAAACTAAGTCCAAAATTTTAAAATCTTATTCTTGTGCACACTCAATCAGAGAAGTATCAAACATCTACTACCATGTTTAAACATTCATGCAAACATTACAATGATCCTATAATAGATAGTCGATCACACCAGAAATCTTAAAGTTTCGTAGAGTTTATTCATTATACGTTTTCCCTTACCTGACGCAAGATTAGCTATAATCTGGGATCCTGAAGGGTGAAATATTACCTATAGAAGGACTGTGAATAAGAAGAAGTTGTGAAAATTTTCAAGACTCTAGAAGTGTTCAAGGCTTAATAGAGTCCTGTGAGGTTTACTGGAAACCTGATTTTAAAAAGAGCTCATTGATTTTACTTCAAGTGTTATGTTGCCTTCCAAGTTCTAAAATTAGGAAGACAAACTGTTAACACGATCTAAACCAGGAAAGTTGAATAAGATTTTAAGGATAAAGTTGAAATCAGATATAAAGCAGGCAAGTTGAATCAGATCTAAAGTAGGCAAGTTGGAAAAACATCATTTAACTTTCACATGTAGAATAGAAACAACTAAAGTTAATCAAGATAACATTTAAAATTAAACTCTTTTACTTATTGCCAACTTTTTCATTCAAACAACACCATTTAACTTTCAAAGAAAATCAACATAAGCAAGAACAAGGATTCAAAACTCTCTTGATTAAAGATAACCAAGTGAGTTATCTTGTTTACCCAGTTTTAATCATTTCTAATCCTTCATAACAAAGACATGATTCATTTTGAGTCACTTCTCTTAAGAGGACATTTGATGCTACATACACTAGTTAGAATTCATCTAAATTCAAAGGCAAAGAAATAAACTATACTTGACTGGCTGACCCCATTACATCTAAATGAAGCTCTGATTTGAAATAATCCATTACTCCACAACTGTGCCATCTCATAAAGAAGATTTAAACAGTCATATGGATTAACAAGCAGTATTAATAGCATAAACTACATTCAGATGCAAAAAATGTCGACAAACTTGAGGTAAGCCTACTATCTTAGTAACTTAGTCTTGACTGTTATGGTTTCCTTGTTTCTTACGGATAGAATCCCTTCTAGTCAATAATATTAGCTTCCTTTTCACCGTATTGAGGGTTGACTCAAGAAGAGAATATGCAAGAGATGGGAGTCCGAATTGGACTCAATGGGAGAGTGTTCATGTGTAAGAAAACGAGAATAAGATAAGAACCTAATCAAGAATAAAATCAAGTCAAACCAACAACCTAATTATCGTCATGTAAAGAGTCCAAATCATAGTAAATAATATTTTTAAAGTAACAAAAATATGTTGGCTTAAAGCCAGTAAAGAGAACTCAACAATAACGACCCTAACAACATGATACCAACACGAACTTCGGCAGATAACAAGTTCAAAAATGATAACAACAAACTGACAAGAATTTGAGTAAATAAACTCACACGCACAATAGAATGCTTAGACATTCATTTATTGATATGCAAGTTAGAACAAGCTATCAAACATTTACTAATAAATAGAGGATATAACTAACTTGATCATTGCACCCTAAAATTGATGAGTCCACAAATTGGACTCATTTAGGGCTATATTTTAATAAAAATTGTGTCCTCAAATGCTTATTTTATATCAATATCTGATGAAAACACTTAGGTTCAGGTATTTGATGTTTGAAGGAAAGCATGGACACTACGTCGCAAAAAGGAAAGAAGACGCTGAAAAGAACGAAGAAATGAAGGCCTGATGATCGCTGAGCCTACTTGGCGAGTCGCCGAAGGGTCTTACTTCGCCTTTTATTCCAGTGTGCTGAGCCCTGAAGAAAAGGATCAAGTCGGTGGAAAAAAAGAACAGTCGGCGCATCGCTGAGAAGTTTCGTGAAGCAGTTCCATGTTGCCCAATGACCCAGAGCACAACGATACTAAAGGATGGTGCAAGACGGCGATGAACTACACCAAAAGGCGAATCGTCGAGTTGATCGATGATTCCAACTAACGACACCGAATGATCCACTGCAGCATAAATCAGTGAAAACTATAAATACTAGTTAGAGTTGTAGTTTTAAGAGTTGAAAAATTATTATAATTTTCATATAGAATAGTACTTTTTGATACTTTTGCTCTAAGTTTGACAGGGTTTTGAAGACTCGAAGTTCCAAAGGGTTTCATCTTCAAGATTTGGATTTGGGCCTCTTGGATTCTTTAATTTTGGCATGTATTAAGACTTAAATCTTCATACCCATTTGAATGCAAGCTCAATTTGGTATAAATTTCTATATCTTATACATGTGTGGCCAACAACCCCAATTCTTGGGGTGTGATTTAGCGAATATGGGTTAAGATAATTGTTCGGTCTTTGCTTACTGATAGTTTAATTGTAGTTTAATTGTGATTTCATTTAGTAGTTGTGAATGAATTTAATTAATTTGTAGTTGCAAATACAAGTTTATTTATGTGTTTTTTGGCTTGCTCGAGAGAGAGGTCGTAAAACTAAAACTACTAAATTGATAGCCAGTGTGAGTGGGTCGACATGAAGTTCAGCTCGAGAGAATGAACCCTAGTCCCATGTCCACACACTCAGCTCGAGAGAGTGAGTGGGTTAAGGGGTAGACTGTTCTTCAATCGGCAAGTGGGTGTTCGAGAGGAACACATTTGAAATGGGGTAAGTTGCTCGAGAGAGAGCTTATCCTCCTTAAAGTTTAGCCTAATCACAATTATTCTATGAATCTTCTATCGAAAGCATGTACCCAATAATCTAGCTTAACACGTATTCCCATCATACCCCAAGGATCCCCTCTCATTACTTAGAAATCTTTGTTTATTTTGCTGTTTTTACTCACTAGTGATTAAACCCCATCGTTAATTGACACTCTTGTGTCCCCTTATAATTTACAATGTTTTTAATCGTTGTCTTTAGCTACGACTAGTTAGAACTTAATTTTTTTTCTATTAATTCTCAAAACCACTCTCTTGGGAACGATCCCAACCTTTTGTTGGGTTACAAAACTATTGTATGATCGTAGACACTTGCATCGAAAGTTGTGTCTTGATTACGCAAACATCAAAATGGCGCCGCTGCTGGGGAATGGTGTTACTTGAGAATTCTTAGATTAGTAGAATTTTTGTTCTTCTTAGTTGTAGTCTACTCACCTAATTTTCAGTTTTGTTTTGAGTGTTTGTGTGTTTCAACAGACATATGAGTCTGAACGACAAAAAGAGTTGTCAAGCAGGCCATCCAGCGGGTTATGCTTTTCATCAAGACGATATTGATGATATTAATAGTACAACCCTGCCCAAGTGGGTGAAATGGGTGCAATTTGCATGCCACAAGCAGACAGAAGTGCAACATTTGAAGTTACTAGCACAACAGTCCATCTCATACATTCAAGAGGTTTATATGGAGGGTTAGAGCATGAAGATTCTTATGAAAATATACGAAGCTTCATAGAAGTGTGCACTCCTCTGTCATTCAAGAATCTATCCCCAAGAGTTCATAAGGCTTCACTTATTTCCATTTTCATTAACTGGGGGAGCCACTAAGTGGTTGGTCGAGCTTCCAAAGAACTCCATCAAGTCATGGGAGGAGCTGGTTACGGCTTTTTCATGAAAGATTCTTCCCTCAAACAAAGATGATGAAACTAAGAGACGACATTCAAAATTTTAATCAAAAGAAGGGCAAACCAATTCATGAATCATGGACAAGATTTAAGAGATTTTTGCAAAAATGTCCAACGCATGGACTGCTGAGTGAGTTATTGCTCCAATACTTTTACCGTAGTCTAGATTCGGTTAATAAAAGGATAGCTGATCAGCTGGAGCTAGGAGGAATAATTTTACAGTCATTTGAAGTAGCCTCATTCCTCCTAGTTGGCATGACTAGAGTAAATCAAGCATGGTACACAAAAGATGACCAAGTTTCCCCATTGTGCTTCAGATTAACACAAGAACAACTTGATAAAGAAAGGGAGAGGGACGAAAACATCAAAAAGATGTTGTCTCAAATGGAAGTGATACAAGAGCACATGAATGGGACGTATGGAGTATTTCGAGTTGATGAGGGTTGTTCTTATGGTTACTGAAGATCAGGGGAGAATCAAGGTTGGAACTCCACAAGATATGAGGAGGGTTTCCACCCATGCTATCAATAGCGGGTGGAAATCAAGGTTGGAAACATTATAGGAGTGAAGAACCAAGGAGATATTGCCACGATTGGGCTAAGCAAGATGACCATAAGGAAGACCATACTCAATTGAGTGAAAGCCCAAAATAAAAAAGGGAGTGCAAGTAGTCCTCGAGTAAATGATCTATTGTCACACATACTTGATAAAGTTGAGGGCTCTGATGATTTGCTAAAAGGGATGAGAGATGACTTTTCATCATTAAACAGTAAAGTGAATTCTCACGCTAATGCCATCAAAACGCTGTCAATTGAGTCTATTATCAGCTCAATTAACATCCAAGACACTGATGGAAAATAATGAAAGAGGGTTGGTTGTAGTTACCTGTAGTGGAAAGATGGCAAAAGGGAATGTGATGGAGTATGAGGACCCTCGAATGTAGGAAGAAAGCCAGGGTATAGAGGAACGAGAATTTCCTATTCGACAAAACCTTGCCAACGAACCACAAGAGGATGCAGAGCAACATGTTCAAGTTCCAAAAGTCATGCACCCTTACCCAAAATACCTCCACCATTTCCTCAATGTTTGAAAAAACAAAATAAAGATGAGAAGTTCAAAAAAAAAATTGTCAGTATTCAAGAACTTATCAATTAACCTTCCTCTGGTGGAAGCATTGTTGGAAACACCAAGATACACCAAATTCATGAAAGAGATGGTTACAAAGAAACGGAGCTTGGAGTATGAAACGTTTAAGGTGCCCCATAATTGCAGCGCAATTATGACAAATGAGTCAATCACTAAGAGAGAAGATCCTGGGGCATTCACAATCCCGTGCACAATTGGCATCCTCAAATTCGCTAAAGCTTTGTACGATTTAGGATCAAGTATTAACTTGATGCCCTATGCAATATACAAGCAACTTGGTTTGGGTGAACCAAAGGCAACCACAATGAGACTCATTATGGCTGATCGATCAATCAAGCACCCAGTGGGGATACTCTATGAGATATTGGTAAAAGTAGATCGGTTAATCTTTTCGGATGATTTTGTGATTCCAGATTGTGAGATCGATGATGAAATCCCCATTATTTTGCGAAGGCCATTCTTAGCTACCGGGAGAGCATTGGTGGATGTCGAAAGTGGGAAATTGAAGTTCCGTGTGAACGATGATGAGGTGACCTTCAATATCTGTAAATCCTTGAAGCAACCAAGTAATATACATGTGTTGTCTACTGAGGATGTTATAGATGAGCCAGTGGCAAGTGTGAGCCATTTAATGCGCAAGAATGAACCCCTTGAATTTGTACTTGCCAATTATGATGAATCCAAACTTCAAGGCTATGAGAAAGTGGCAGCTGCCTTATCAGGGTTAAGAGTATATTTAAGAAATCCAATCAAGTTGGATATCGACCTGAAAAATAGAGAAAGTCCTCCTTCAAAGTCATCAACAGAAGAACCACTAAATCTGGAGTTAAAAGCCATACCCTCTCATCTCAAATATGCCTTCTTAGGAGCCAATAATACTTTACCCGTGATTATCACAGCCGATTTGCTTGAAAGGCAGGTGAAATTGCTCATTGAAGTATTGCGGAAGCATATAAAAGCTATTGGATGGACAATAGCCGATATAGTAGGAATCCCTCCTCGCATCTGTACTCACAAGATTCGGCTCGACAGTGAATGTAAACCTAGCGTGGAGCATTAACGGAGATTGAACCCTCCAATGCAAAAGGTGGTGAAAAAGGAGATCATCAAGTGGCTAGATGCGAGAGTGATCTATCCTATTGTAGATAGTACATGGGTAAGTACGGTGCAATGTTTACCAAAAAAAGGAGGTATAACAGTAGTCCCAAATGCAAAAGGAGAACTTGTGCCAACAAGACCAGTGACTGGGTGGAGAGTGTTCATGGACTATCGAAAGCTTAACTCATGGACTGAGAAAGACCATTTTACAATGCCTTTTATGGACCAAATGCTTGACCAGTTATCAGAAAGAGGGTGGTATTTTTTTTTGGATGGGTACTCCGGTTACAATCAAATCTCTATTGCGCCGGAAGACAAACAAAAAACCACTTTCACTTGCCCTTATCGAACATTTGCATTCAAAAGAATGCCATTCGGACTATGTAATTCCCCAGCCACATTTCAACATTGCATATTGTCTATCTTTTTAGATATGGTCGAAGACTCTATGGAAGTATTTATGAATGACTTTTCAATCGTAGGGGATACGTTTGAAGAGTGCTTAACGCACTTAGGGCAAGTGCTTCAAAGTTGCGTGGAAACGAACCTAGTCCTAAATTAGGAAAAATGTCATTTCATGGTGAAGGAAGGTATTAATCTAGAACACAAGGTGTCGCAACAAGGGCTAGAAGTTGATAAGGTAAAAATTGAGGTAATTGAGAAACTACCCTCACCGATTTCAGTAAAGGGTATTCGCAGCTTCTTGGGGCATGTAGGTTTCTACCGAAGGTTCATTAAAGACTTCACAAAGATTGCACATCCACTATGCAAACTCCTCAATAAGGAAGTGAAGTTCTATTTTGATAATGCTTGTATGGCCGCATTTAAGTGTTTGAAAGAAAAATTAGTATCCACCCCGATTATCATCAGTCCTGATTGGTCCTAATCTTTCAAAGTAATGTGTGATGCTAATGGTATGGAATTGGGAGTAGTGTTGGGGAAAAAGCACAACAAACTATTTAACCCAATTTATTACGCAAGCAAAACTCTGAATAGTGCCCAGCGAAATTATACGGTCACTGAACAAGAGTTGCTTGCAGTGGTCTATTCATTTGAAAAGTTTCGGGCATACTTGCTAGGCACCAAAGTAATAGTACACACTGATCGTTCTGCACTCCGCTACTTGATGGCGAAGAAAGATGCAAAACCAAGATTGATAAGGTGGGTGCTACTATTACAATAGTTCAATTTTGAGGTAAAAGATCGACAAGGTTGTGAAAATCAAGTGGCCGACCACTTATCAAGGTTGGAAGGAAGGAAAGATGCCGAGCGTGATGTCAACATAGATGACTCCTTCCCCGACGAACATGTATTTGCTATATCTCTCAAACCTACACTATGGTATGCAGATTTTGCAAATTACATTGTGAGTGGATTGATACCGGATGAGCTGACCTTTTACAAACAAAAGAGATTCATGTTCAACATTAAAAAGTTCTTTGGGATGAACCATACTTGTTTCGAGAATGTGCTGACCATGTTATTAGGAGGTGTGTTCCGGAAGAAGAAGCGGTAGAAATTCTCCATGCTTGCCATGCATCTCCAGTTGGAGGTCACCATAGTGGTATTCGCCCTACTGCTAAAGTCCTCCAAAGTGGTTATTACTGATGCACATGAATTTGCGAAGAAATACTTTCAATGTCAGCAGCAACGCGGAGTGTCTAGAAGGCACGGGTTGCCTCTCATTCCTATTTTGGAAGTCGAGCTATTCGATGTATGGGGGATGGATTTCATAGGCCCATTTGTGAGCTCATTTAGAAATAAATTTATCTTGGTGGCAGCAGATTATGTCTCCAAATAGGTGGAAGCCATCGCACTTCCAAACAACAAAGGAAAAAGTGTTGTCCAATTTCAGAAATGCTACATCTTCACAAGATTTGGCACACCTAGGGAAATCATTAGCGATACGGGGTCCCACTTTTGCAATAGGTGATTTTCAATGGAACTAAGCAAATATGGGGTGAAACACAAGGTAGAAACCCCATATCATCCCCAAACAAGTGGCCAAGTCGAAGTGTCAAATTGGGAAATCAAAAGCATCTTGGCAAAGACAGTAAATGCCAATAGAACTGGTTGGTCTAGGAAACTCGATGATGCACTATGGGCATATCGGACCGCTTACAAAACACCTATTGGTATGTCTCCATACCAGTTGGTTTATGGTAAAGCTTGTCAATTGTCCATCGAGCTAGAACACAAAGCATTGTAGGCATTGAAAGCTTTAAATTTGGACTGGTCAAAAACATCAAGGGAGAGGGTAGAGTAGTTGAACGAAGTGGATGAATTTAGACTCAGATCGTATGTAAGTTCAGCCATCTACAAAAAGAAGATGAAGAAATGGAATAATGCTCGTATACTCAAACGGGACTTCAAGGTAGGAGATTGGGTCTTGTTATACAACTCTCGACTTAGACTCTTCCCCGAAAAGCTCAAATCCAAATGATCTGGACCTTTTAGAGTAACACGAGTGTTCACCAATTGTGCCATAGAAGTTGAAGATCAGGAAGGACCTCCATTTAAAGTGAACGGTCAACGTCTGAATTTATATTTTGGGGATTGTCAAGAGATTTCTTTGGTTGAAGTAGGGTATTTGGAAAATGCATGAAGGCGCTACTGCGTCGTGCCATGACGTTAACTATGGCGATATTTGGGAGGCAACCCAAAACTGTTTATTACTTTCTTTTGCTTTGATAAAATAATGGTGTGTTGATTGTTCAGATGGAAGTACGGAGAGTGAACGAAAAGTATAGATTGGCGAGCAATAGATCCAGTCGGTGAGTCACCAAAAGGGTCGACGAATCTGACCTTATCCGCCGTTTGACTCAAGACATCATCAACATTAGAGTCTGTAAAACTCGGTGAAATCTGGAAATTATTAGTGAATCACCGACCATGTCGGTGATCACGATGGAAACTGCCATTTGGATCCCTCCATAAACCAGAGGTTCTGTAAATTTCGGCAAAGAAACTAAACAGTCGACGTTCTGCCGAGTGAGTAGGCGAGCTTGACTAATGTCGCTGAGCGGGCGAAAACTAGACTGTTTTTGCAAGCCAAAAGTTTAAAAGTTTCAACTTCATTCACTTTCCCTCACTTTTTATCTGTCCAAACTCACACCTGCACTCTAGTTTCTACATTTCTTGAACTTTTAGAGCATTTTAGTTGTTGAATTGTGGTCAGACTTGGATTACAATGTCGCTTAGCATTTCAATCCTCTCCTTAGCGACACAAAAGGTTAGTTCTCTATGCCCTAAGTTAATTTATCATAAACTATACTCATTTGTAATAGCTTGATCTGGTTGTAGTGTTCTACTCCTCCCTGAGAGGATTAGATTGTTTACATGCATGATTTAATTTGATTTCCTTGCTCGGGTAGTTGTGACTGTTGAATTCTCATAATTGCATGCCTTAAAATTGGATTAAAATTCGAGGGGATGTGTTTGGGTGTTATGGGTCCTACCTTAATTGTGCTGGTGCATGCTTTGATTTTGTTTTCGGGGGTTGCAGGGCTAATTTTGAGAAGTTGGGTCAAAAGTAGGACACGTTGGGTCATTTGACGAGCTGTGATAAGCTCACCGAACTATTCTGTGATTCGCCTAATTACCCTATCTCGCCCTTACAATCATGCTTTATTTGTTATGGCATATGTAACTTTCAGCGAGAAGTATCAGGTCGCCAAGAGCACTCAGTGACTCGCCGAAAGTTTTCTTATTCGCCCTTTGTCTACACCCCTAACTCATTCAGTACTATGACCTTCGACCGATTGTCTGTGGCTCGTCGAATGTATTCGGCGGCACACCGAATGGACTATCTAGTCTTTCTGCAGCTGAATGTCTTTGTTTTGGTTGTCAAATATGTTCTAACATTATCTCAAGACTTTGCAGACATGGTCAGAGCAAATGTTGCAGAAAGAAACATGCCACCAGACACATAAGAGCACAAAAATTCAGAAGAACTGCAAGGAGCAAAAACAAGACAGCCAGTTCGAGGAGTTGGATGCCCATCGACCCTAATGTCCCTTCGTCGGCTCGAGGGTTCAGCAATGCAATACACCCTTTGTGGCAACTCACGAGTTGGACAATATGATCGAGGCTAATATCGTTGCAGAAGCTGAAGAAGTGCAAAAAAAAAAGAGAACCAAAAGAAGAATGACAACACTTCAAGCACTGATGCTCGGGCAGATGGAGTGACTGCTTAGTCATGATCCCTTCTTTACCTCCCTCTTTGTCTTCCTTTAATTTACATTCTGGATATTCTGTGTTAATTGCATTTGAGGACAAATTGCTTTTATTTATGGTGTGGTGAGGCCCACTTTTGTGTGCTATTTGATGTTCGTTTGTTGTGTATACTTGGGCTTTGTGCTTAAATTATGTTAAATACTGCTTCCTATGAATGTTTGAGCTTGTGGCTCCTTTTGTTTTAAATTGCAAAATGATTTTTGACCCGTCCAAAAATTTTTGCCACCTCTCGTGTGTTAAATGTGGCTATTCTTTTGAAATATTTAAGTCTCGGTTCCGATAAATATAGATGACATGAATAGTGCTTACAATCGAACGAACATGAATGTACGGCTACGATGAGGCCAAATGAAGTTGCATAGACAATATGTGAACTCTTTGCATCTCATTATGATTAGCCATTTATCAAATTGATTCTCTTGTGATGATCATTGCACACTAGCGAAAGTGTGGAGTGTTGTTTGACTATAGTGTCAATGTCTAGTGTGATGAGCTTACTTTGAACCATGCATGATAGATCCTAGAATTTACCCCGTTGGTCTGGTCAACTAAGTGATGCTATAACTTGATATGATCTTAGGCAACTTCTAAGAGTGTGAGCCAAATTTAACATATACCTCTTTTGTGACCTACCTTGTAAGTGTGTGAACCGCTTTTTAACACCCCTTGAGACTTACCTTTCTTTGGAAAAAACTTGATGAAATCATAAACTTTCTTTATCCACTACCTATAATCCTCTCGAATTGTGGTTAATTGAATAGCCAACTTAGGCCAAAAGCCTAAATTGGCGGTGTGGTGAAAAGATAAGGGCAAGTCAAGAAGTGCAAGGAAAGTCTCCTTTAACCCATGGTGTTGAGAAAAATGGAACCCTTCCACATAAAAAAAAAGAGAAAAAGAAAAAGAAAAAGAAAAAGAAAGTTGTGGAATAAAGTACAAAAGAGATGGGGTTCCCAAACAATCCATGGAAGCTGAATAATAGGATGACTTATGAGCACTAAAGAGAATGATGAAGGAAAAGGAAAGGAGGTGTTGTGAACTCCGCATTTCATGAGGATGAAAGTCACTGAACCTAAATGACCATACCTTTGCACTCAGCCCCATTACAAGCCTTGACAAGACCTTTTTTATCTTGAATGAGCTTAAACAAATGTTGATTGGAAAATACGAGCAAACCTATGGGTGAAAGCATACATTGTGTTCATCTTTGTGAGTGTGAGCATTATATCTGATTCTGAAGCGTTAAACTGCAAACCATCGTGTGAATATGGAATCATTCCTTGTGTGAGGGCTTTTGAACACTTTGGTTGAGCTTGAACTTGCATTTGAAGCAAGTATTGTGAGGTTGTTTGATATTGGTAAGTCACAACTTGAATCTTTGAGTGCACATTTGATCTTTGCATAAGTAAATTGAGTCTTGTTGTGTGCATTCATTATTGAGTCTTGTGTAGCACTATTCGAGACACCCTTTTTGAATGGCTGAACTTGAGTTTGCTTGAGGACAAGCAAAAGTTTAAGTTGGGGGTGTTTATGAGTCCACAAATTGGACTCATTTAGGGCTGTATTTTAATAGAAATTGTGTCCTCAAATGCTTATTTTATCTCAATATCTGATGAAAATACTTTAGTTTCAGGTATTTGAAGGAAAGCATGGACACTACATCGCAAAAAGGAACGAAGAGGCTGAAAAGAATGAAGAAATGAAGGCCTGAGGATCGCTGAGTCTACTTGGCGAGTCCCCGAAGGGTCTTACTTCGCCTTTTATTCCAGTGTGCTGAGCCCTGAAGGAAAGGATCAAGTTGGTGGAAAAAAAGAGCACTCGGCGCATCGCCAAGAAGTTCTATGAAGCATTACAATGTCGCCCAATGACCCAGAGCACAACGATGTTGAAGGATGGTGCAAGACAGCGATGAACTACACCAAAAGGCGAATTGCCGAGTTGATCGACGATTCCAACTAACAACACTGAATGATCCGTTGCAGCATAAATCAGTGAAAACTATAAATACTAGTTAGAGTTGTAGTTTTAAGAGTCGAACAATTATTATAATTCTCATATAGAATAGTACTCTTTGATACTTTTGCTCTAAGTTTGAGAGTGTTTTGAAGACTCGAAGTTCCAAAGGGTTTCATCTTCAAGATTTGGATTTGGACCTCTTGGATTCTTCAATTTTGGCCTGTATCAAGACTTAAATCTTCATACCCATTTGAATGCAAGCTCAATTTGGTATAAATTTCTATCTCTTATACATGTGTGGCAAAAAACCTCAATTCTTGGGGTGTGATTTAGTGAATATGGGTTAAGATAATTGTTGGGTCTTTGCTTGCTCATAGTTTAATCATAGTTTAATTGTGATTTCGTTTAGTAGTTGTGGATGAATTTAATGAATTTTTAGTCGCAAATACAAGTTTATTTATGTGTTTTCGGCTTGCGAGAGAGAGAGGTCGTAAAACTAAAACTACTAAATTGATGGCCAGTATGAGTGGGTCGACATGAGATTCAACTCGAGAGACTGAACTCTAGTCCTATGTCCACACACTCAGCTCGAGAAAGTGAGTGGGTTAAGGCATAGGCTGGTCTTCATGCGGCAAGTTGGTGTTCGAGAGGAACACATTTGAAACGTGGTAAGTTGTTCGAGAGAGAACTTATCCTCCTTAAAGTTTAGCCTAGTCACAAATATCTTATGAATCTTCTATCAAAAGCATGTATCCAATAATTATCTTAACCCGTATTTCCATCACACCCCAAGGATTCCCTCTCATTACTTAGAAATTCTTATTTATTTTGTTGTTTTTACTCACTTGTGACAAAACCCCATCATTAATTGATACTCTTGTGTCCCCTTTTAATTTACAATGTTTTTAATCGTTAATGTATTTAGCTACGACTAGTAAGAACTTAATTTTAGTTTTTTATTAATTCTCAAAACCACTATCTTGGGAACGATCCCAACCCTTGGTTGGGTTACTAAACTATTGTACGATCGTAGACACTTGCATCAAAAGTTGTGTCTTGATTATGCAAACATCAAAAATCTAAATAAAATGGAAAGCATGACTAGATAAACAATTCCAGAAACTAATAAAGTTGAAGCAACAAAAACACAATACTTATAAGATTTACATGAAACCTACACTATCATGGATGATTTCAGCCCTAATCAGCTTATAAGCCTAATAAAAAAGAAATTCTCAAGTGAAGAATCAGCCCTAATCAACCCATTTATACTTATTTAGTGATTAATGCTCAGGGCAAAGAATCAACTCATTTGGGTAATACAACTACGAGCTAGACTCCCAAAAATCAACATAAATCATATCAACAACACAAGAATATCAAAACCCTAAAGCTAAAATTTAGACTCTCAAGATAGAAATTCTTACCTGATAGGTTCCAACAAAATCCTTTCAATGTGATGAAGCTTTAAGACACCTTCTTCTCACGGGCAACATTCTGTTCAATTTTCAACAAAAAATCTTTTAGTGAGGCGTGTTCATCTGTGAAGCGTAATCTTCAGCGAGAACGTGTGCTATGATGGAACAACTCTTCAGCGAGAACGTGTGCTATGATGGAACAACTCTTCAGTGAGAACATGTGCTATGACGGAACAACTCTTCAGCTTTTCAACAAGAAATCTGTGAGAAAGTTTGATGGAAATCGTGTTCTTCAGACTTGGAGAGAAAAGCTTGAAGAGTGCATTCTTCAATTTGATGGAATTTTTCTGATTTGGGGAAAATAAAGTTTTAATATTTTATGAATTATTTTTTTTCCCAATAAAAATTGGAGGGAGAGTTAAAAATGTTGAAGGGAATATAATATTTTAGTGAAAACTTTAAGGCCACATTTCTAATGTGTTGTTTTTACAATTATAAAAATAGGACACTTTAAAAGTGTGGCCATATATGTAAATAGTTGTTGCCAATTATATCATACTATAACAACGCTTATAAAGTGTAGCTTATACCATTAAAGAGTACACTTTACAAGTGTTGCCAATATTATCGAAGCTAAAAGTTAAAAACTTGGGCTACACTTTAAAGTGTCCCCAAAAATATTTTAGGCAACACTTTACAAGCGTTGTCCAGATTTAGTGTGGCCGTAGGCCTAAAATGTTGTAGTGACTCTTTCTCAAACTGCTCTTTACTTCCACAAAATTCAGTTTAAACAATAATATTTTGCTTAAAAGATTCTCAATAAGAATTCACTGAATACTCAAGAATAAGGTTCATGTTGAAAAATAGTCATGAACGATCAACTAAATAATCACAATACACAATGTATGAAAATTCAATGATTAGAATTAGGAATTCAATAATCAACAACTCAAGAATTGAGAAATCTATATTAACTCAGCTCAAGAATATGGAAATCTAAAGAGAGAATCCTAGATTACTCTTTTACTGATTTGAAAGTAGATGAAGGGCGTAAGGACGAACTAGTCCAACACTATGATAGCCTGACATTCTTGGAAGAACAAATTTCTTTGGCGAAATTGAAGAACCTTGTAAAACACTTGAACCCTAGCTTTTCTCCTCTTAGAACCTTGTTCTAATGTGTTGAAGTGTTAATGAACGTAAAAGAATTAACTGACACTTTCTAATCCCTTAATTAGGTGTAAAACATCATGGTTTAGGCTTAGAATAGGGTTTAAAACGATATAGTTTAAATTCCAAACGCATAGGGGAAAGACCAAAATGACCCCAACTTTTAAAATTGAGAAGGTGATTTAAACGGGAGGTTTCACGGTCCATTTAAGGTTTCACGGTCTGTGAAACGCTTCATGGGTTGTCTAGCTGGTCATCAAGTTGGTCGTGAAGCTTCACCTGCCTGATAGTGCTGTACTAAAATGGCATAAATTTTTACTCCGAACTTGAAAGGAGGCAAACATGGTGGCGTTTGAAAGAGGACTCAAAGACCTTTAATTAGATATATGATGGGCACCTTAATTCATTTTATGCTGAAATATATTACCGTTTGAAGTTGAGCAAAAACGTAAAAAATGATGGGTCCCTTTCACGGACAACTTCACAGACCGTCCAAGTGTCTGTGAACCTTCATGGGTGTTGGGGTTCAACTTCACGGGCGAGGTGACGGGTCATGGACACCTTCGTGTCCCATGAACCTCTTTGTAAAGGGAATCTTAAGTCCACCATTCTTCACGGTTGGTTGTACGGTCTGTGAAACCTTGTACGGACCATACATCATCCCGTACATGTGCACCCGTACTCAACTAAAGCCTGTTCTACTTTCCATTTCACATTCCTATTTCAAAGGTGTTACACCAACACATTTTCATATTCTAAGAATGATCAATGATAGCATCGTTACGTATGTGTACAAAAACAGATCATCCATTTATATTTGACACTGACGCATTTTCATATTCTGAAAATGATCAATGATAGCATCGTTACTTATGTTTACAAAAATAGTTGCAGTAGCGACAGGTAAAATCAAGGTCAAGTTCACAAGTAGGTACACAAGAGAATAAGTCTATATGAGATTTGCATTAACTAGTGCTTCTACCAAATGACCAATTCATTTCAAATAAGAAAATCTAAGATCACCATGCCGCATATGTTTTATGAAAGTATCAAGTTTGTGACTCAGATCTCGAACCTTTGGTTCACCAAATTCATCTAAACAATGTTTGGCCAATGCCATGATTTTTTCCTTATCAAAATAAGCAAAAATATTAACTGAATTCAAGCTTTCCATACCAAGAAGCAAGTTACCACTCACAACATCAAAATCCTTATTAAACTCTTGCAGTTGCAAGTCAATAATAGCATAAAAGAGCTCAACACATAAGTTATGTGAATAAGTAACACTACAAGACCTACACTTTGACTTTTCAGGAATATAAAATTCATCCATCTTATGTACCAAAATTTCATGTTTATCACAAAATAAAGAAACTTCATTCATCAAAGATTCCAACCCATCATCTCTTAATGATTGCAATCTCTTTTTAGTAATGTCAAGAAATACCATGGAATTAACAATATCTTGCTCCTTTCTCTAAAATGTTGCACTCTGGTCAATTGACATCAACAATATTTTCGACAGCAAAAGAAGCAAAAAAACAAATTCAAATTCATTGATCATACTCAAGAAAGCTCCTGCTTGCAATCTATCATTGGGACTGGAACCTCTACATTTAATTGCATCAATCACATGAGGCATAGATGAAAATAAACAACAAAGTTATTCAATGTTTTAAAATGAGATCCCCAACGAGTGTCACCTAGCTTTTGAAGCCTTCGTTTTTTATTCAAACCTTTTCCACTTTGCACCTCACTGCTTTCTAGTAGTTGTTCCAATATTTCTGCTTGATGGTCTACTGTCACACCCCGAGGCTATCCACTAGATGTAACATGGATCCTATGGTCACAAATGACCCTTAGCTAACCTTCAAACTGGAATATCACAAGAATACAAAAAAAAATACTAAGTAAGCAAAAACATATCTGATAGGTGAGTAAATCTAAAAGAGTTCACTTGAGAATATAACTAAGTTCAAGTGTGAATTAACTCCAAATACAACTAAGTTTGAATCTATGTTTGAAAGCCTCTAATACTGATGAGTTGTTGGGACAAGTCCCCAACTAACTCAAAAATACTGAAACTAGTAACGAACTGGCTAAACTAAAAGCATAGAGAAATTCCCTAGGATGATGAGGACTCACCACTGAAGTTGTTGAGTACAGACTAAAATTGAGTTAAGCGCGGTATGGATGCTGAGTGCCTAAACCTACATCATACAATGATGCAGTGCAAAAATATATGTTAGTACTTTGAATGTAGTGAGCATGCATGATATATACTAAGCTGAACAATATAAAAAAAACTGAATATGGAAATAGATGTAATGAAATCTAATTGAAAATTGAGCTGGATGCAATGACCAAGTACTAATCATGAAATATATATCATATTGAACTAGATACTGAACTAAATGTTGAATACATGGTTGATGCAACATGAATCTGACTGTGGGAGATACTATTAATCAACATAAACCACGTGACCTAAACGTGGAGTTCGATGTATATGCTCCATCGAGAGGATCCAATATACCTTGTTGGGTGTATAAATGCATGACTGTAGCATGCCCACTATAAATGATTCCCAACAGAGGGGGCTTATATGCCTACACTGGCACGTAGTTCTGGGACTTGAGGGTACATCGCACCCTAGTCCAACTCGGTGCTAAGTCTACTACCAACTGAATATGTATAGCTAAAATTCAGCTCAAATACTAAGTCACTCAAAATATTGATAGTTATTTGAGAATGTAACATACATGAACTGAAAGATATGGCATTCGAATTCTGAAGCATGATTGCCTCACTAATCTGCCTTGCAAGTTTAATTCATGAAATACTGATAATTAATACAAGCTAGGCTTTCTGAGTTCTATACATGAGACTATCCTAATTCTCCAAGAAACATGTAATCAATAACATAAAAACTATTAAAAACTAAATTTCAATGGATCCCTTAGATTTAGGAACCATAGGTCTAAAAAATTTATGGAGAAACTAAAGAATTGACTGAATTCATGGACCTAATGGGTGAAAGGAACCCACTAGTGAAATCCCACATTGGTGACAAAAACTATGGAGAAATCCTTTGGATTTTGGGGCTGAACATAAAGAAGACCTTTTCTTGTTCTTGGGAGAAACTATCACCTCTTTCTCTTCTTTCTTTTGTAAGTTAGATGGTTTTAGGAGAAAGAAGGTGTTTGGCAGTTTCTGACTAGATTACTAGGCTTAGACTGAGTAAAACGATATAGTTTAAGTATCAAACGACGTAGTTTAATTACCAAACATGGGAAATGAACAATACGACCATGAACTAAAGCTGATGAAGTGACCTTTATGAGGGGCTTGACAGGCCGTCTAAATCATGATGGCCCATGTAGTGGATCATCATGCTATCCTTCCCGACATGGCTTCACTAAAATGAGCATTACTTATTACTCATGTTTGGAAATTAGGCAAACCTTGTGGGGTTGGAAAGAGGAGTCAAAGATATTTAATTTGATAGGTCATGGGCCACCTAATTCATTTTGTGTTGATTGATATGATAGATTGAAGGTGACCCAAAACTCAAAGTCTGAGAAGTCTCTTTCAAGGACGACTTAACGGTCTATGTGAAGCTCCACAGACCGTCTAGGTATCAGTGATCCTCTACAGTGACCTTCGGATACACCTCATTGTGGTGACTTGTATAGACCCATAGACTGGCCGTCAAAGTCACCACAGGCCCTTCACTAGTCGTAAACCCCTAGATAGACCATCTAAGGTGCCGTCTAGGTGACCCCTACCAGGGGAGTCCTGGATTGGCAACACGGAGCCCTTAACGGGTTGTGGACCCCTAAACGACCCGTCTAAGGAGCTGTGAAGGGTCCATAGTCCATTTTGGGTTTGTGGTCTTGCCCATTTCACTTTTTATCCCTTTCTCAAAGTCCGAGGTGTTACAATATCTCTCTCTTGGGATTATTCATTCTCAAATGAAGACTAAACAATCTGAGTTTGGAGGGAAGGAGCTGAAATCCCTACCACTGAGTACTAGAAACTGGTATCTACCTAATTTGAATTCCATGAACATGCAAATATGCTGAAATGTAAGGATAACTGAGGGAACAAGATACTCAAACTGAATTACACGGGAGTAAACTTAGAGACTGGAGAGGAACTATTACCTCAAGCTAAAACTGAATCGAACGGAAAAAGGTGAGGATAATTTGCCATCATGGCTGCTTCTGCTTCTCAAGTAGCTCCCTCTACGGATTGAATCCTCTATAAAACCTTTACTGAAGCGACCTCCTTATTTCTTAACCTACGAACCTAACAGTCAAGAGTTTCGATTGGAGTATCCTCATATGTGAGGTTATCCTTTACACCCACACTTTCTAAAGGTACTATCAATGCCGGATCACCTACACACTTCTTCAACAAGGAAATGTGAAAGACTAGATAAACTGCTGCTAATTCTGCTGGTTGCTCTAACTCATAAGCCACATTACCAACCCTTTTCAGTATTACGTAAGGACCTACATACTTGGGACTGAGCTTCCCTTTCTTGTCAAATGTCATCACCCCCTTCATGGGTGGCACCTTCAGAAAAACCCAATCATATATTTCAAACTCTTAGTCCCTTCTCCTCACATCTGCATAGGACTTTTGATGACTCTGAGCTGTCTTTAGTCTATCTCTGATGAGCTGAACTTTCTCCATAGCCTCATAAATCGAATCTAGCCTAATTAAGGCTACTTCACCAACTTCGAACCAACCAACCGGAGACCTACATCTATGCCCATATAGTGCCTCATAAGGGGCCATCTGGATATTGGAGCAGAAGCTGTTATTATATGCAAACTCTATGAGAGGTAGGTGATCATCCTAATTACCTATAAAATCGATCATGGAAGCTCTCAACATGTAATCTAAGGTTTGAATGGTACATGATGTGTCAAAGATTTCAACTAATTTAGGGCTTAATATTCAAGGAATTAGTGTCCTAAATGTCTGTTTTATGCTCATAATAACTATTGAAATGTTAATATGCAGTAATGAAGGCAAAAGATCAAGGCAAGGACATTACAATGCGAATAGGAGCAAAAAAGTTGAAAGAAAGCATGGCCGGTACTCACCAAAGACACTAGGCGAGTCGCTGAGTGGACCTTCAGCTCGGCCCAAGTTCCAGCATGCCAGCTTATGGACAAGAACAACTTGGTGAGAAGATTTGTAGTTCGGCGATGCTCCCAAGAGATCTGTGATATCAATCTCGATCGCCTAAAGTTATAGAAAAGAGATGGTGAAAGTCCAATCCAAGAAAATGATAAAAAGGGCACTCAACGCATCACCGATCAGGTTGACGATACCCGACTTACTTCGCCGAGTGACTTCGATGCTGAAATTCTAGGAACGTATAAATGCAATTTTCAAAAGAAGAAAAGGAGTTCCCAAATTGTCCATTTCTGGGTTTTTGGTCTTAAATATTCTAAAACATTTTTTTACATTTTTGAATAGAGATTTAGGGTTTGTGAGACTTTTAGCTTCAATTTGAGAATTTGGAGACTTGTGGATTGTTACCCAACCTGATGGAAAACTTCATTGGTAACGATTTCTTGTTCTTTATTATGTTTGGCTAAAACCTCCATTCATGGGGGTATGATTATGTAGTTTAATGCATTAATAAATTAATGGGTGTTGTTATTTACTGATTTTTATTGTTGATTTGAAGTGGGTTCAATTAATATTTTGTGTTTTAAATGAGGAATGGTAGTTGCAAATATAATTCTAGCTTAGTACTATACTTGCCTGAGAAAGAAGTGTTAGAGTTAAGCTGTTAGTTGATGATAGTATTGATTGTGTTGTTATAGACTTAGCTTGAGGAAGTGGGTCTGAATGCGATCTTACAAATCTAGATTGATCAAGGTAATGGGTTGTTAATCTATGTTGTGCTTGTTGAGGTTCAAAATATTTCACTTGATTCGCAATAGTTGATTGAGAAATGACTATTGCATCAAAAACCTAGGATGCCCTCTAATATTCAACGACTTTTAGTAAGTAATAATCACCCATTACACGAAATTGACATTTAATTTATCACACTCCTAAGAAACCGTCTCTATTTGTTTGCCCCCTAGGTTTAGTAATCGTAATTTGGTTACCCAATTACCCATATTTGACATTAATTGCCAAAACCTTGTCATTTATTTTGTTGTTGCGAAAATGTCTACATCTACAAACGATTAGAACACCATTTTACTTCTTAATTGAATTCTTTAACGTATCATTCCTTGTGTGATTGACCCCAACTCTTAGTTGGATTTATACTTGTTAGCGACCACCTGCAGTTAGAATAAGATGAAGTGTAGTTGAGCATTATAAAAAATGGCGCCTCTGCCGGGGAGTGGTGTTGAGAATTTTTTTATTGAAGTTTAGTCATGAAATGATTTTGTGGTAGTTGAATCAACTTATTTGTGTTCTTTGTTAGCTTCTCTAAAACAAGTAAAGAGATGAGTGTTAATGGGAGCAATGCCAGCCAACTTGGGAACAACGATGACATCGAGAACTTGCACGATGTCAATGAAGATCTGTTAGAAAGTGCAGGTTCTATTTGATTGCCTCTGACTCTGGGCAATGTGGTGTTTCATATGACCTTCACTATGTTACAACTGTTGCAAATGAAGGGTCTCTTTGGAGGACTTGCTCATGAGGACCCTCAGGACCATATTCGAAACTTTGTGAATGTGTGTGGGCCATTTTCTTTCAAGAACATCACTCAAGAGTCTATATGACTTCATTTGTTTTCCTTTTCTTTAATGAGGGAGGTGATGAGTCCATAAATTGGACTCATTTAGGGCTTTATTTTGATAAGAATAGTGTCCTCGAATGCTTATTTTCTCTCAATATCTGATGAAAACTCTTAAGTTTCAGGTATTTGAAGTTTTATTGAAAGCATGGACACTTAGGTGCAAAAAGGAACAAAGAGGCTGAAAAGAATGAAGAAGCTGAAGCCTGAGCATCGCCAAGCATACTTGGCGATTTGTCGAAGGGATTCACTCCGCCCTTTGTTCCAGTGCGCGAAGCCCTGAAGAAGAAGGATCAAAAGGCGATGAAAGGAGCAGTCGGCGCTTCACCGAATATTTCCGCTAAGCAGTACTATATCGCCAATGGTACAAAACGTGAAGATGCTTAAGGCAAGCACGAAACAACGATGAAACAGAAGAAGGGTGAGTCACCAAGTCATTCGGCGACATCGACTAACCTCGCCGAAAGATCCGCCAGCACTATTTTATGAAGTCTATAAATACTAAACTTATTATTAAATTTAGGAGAGTTGAACATTTATTTTAATTTCCATAATAGAATAGTACTTTTTGGGATATTTTCTCTCAAGTTCGGAGAGGGTTTTATGGGAGACTTGAAGAGAGAAGGATTTCATCTTCCCCAAGTTGGAAGTGGGTCTTCTCCATTCTTCTTTCTTTGCTTAGATCAAGGTTTAATTTCTTATACCCATTTGATTTTAGTATCATTTTAGGTGTATTTTGTTATTTCTTGATGTGTGGCTAAATACCCATATTCTTGGGGTGTGATTTAGCAAATATGTGTTGATATTGTTGTTGGGTCTTGCTTTCTGATATGTTAGATGTATTTTAATGGTGATTTCACCTAGTGGTTGTGGTATAATTTAATGGGTTTGTAGTTGCAAATACAAAATCACCCATGTGTTTTCGGCTTGCCCGAGAGGGAGGTCACGAAACCAAGACCACTAGACTAATGACCTAAGGAGTGGGTCGACATGAGGTTCAGCACGAGAGGGTGAACCCTGGTCCCATATCCTAACACTCAGCTCGAGAGGGTGAGTGGGGTAAGGCGTAGGCTGGTCTTCATGCGGGAAGTGGGTGTCCGAGAGGAACCCAATTGAAACGGGGTAAGTTGCCCGGGAGGGAACTTATTTCCATCTAAATCTTAGCCTAGTCACTATTATCTTGTAAATTTCCTATTGAAAGCATGTACCAAACGATTTATCTCAACTTGTATTGCAGTCACACCCCAAGAACTTTCTCCCATACTTGAGTTTCTTGTTTACTTTTGCTGGTTTTACTACTTGTGACAAAACCACAAATTGATATTTGACACTTTTGTGTCACCCCCTTTAATTTACAATGTTTTTGTTCGTTAGTGTCTTTAGCTACGACTAATTAGAACTAAATTTTATTTTTCTATTAATTCTTAAGACCACTCCCTTGGGACACGACCCCAACCTTTAGTTGGGTTACTATATTATCGACGATCGTAGACACTCGTATCGTAGGTTAGTGTCATTGGTCACGATAAGCATCAAAATGGTGCCGTTGCCGGGGAGTGTGTCATTTGAGAATTTTTAGTTTAATAGAGTTTATGTTCTTCTTAGTGGTAGTTTACAAATTTAATTTTTAGTTTTGTTCTATTGATAGTGTAAACATTTCAGAAAGCATGAGTGCTAACGGTAGTAACGGGAGCCAAGTGGGCCATCAAGATGACATTGGTAACCTCAACGATGTCCAAGAGCCCAACATCAATGATCCACATCTCATGGGAGGGGTCAGAGCCATCCATCTACCTCTAGCAGAGGGAAATGCGGTGTTCCACATAACAAGCACCATGTTGTAACTTTTGCAACTAAAAGGAATTTTCAGTGGATTGGCTCATGAGGACCGACATGAGCATCTTCAAAACTTCGTGGATGTGTGTGGACCTTTCTCGTTCAAGAACATCTCTCAGGAATCAGTTTAATTAAGACTATTCCCTTTCTCATTGATGGGGTAAGCTTGCAAGTGGCTAGCTGAATTACCACGAAATTCAATCACTTCATGGGATGAGCTGGTCACCGCATTTAATGTGTAATTTTTCCCTCCCTCGAAGATGATGACTATTCGGGATAACATCCAAAGATTCAAGGGTCTGAATGGAAAGCCTCTTCATTAAACTTGGCTTCGGTTTAAGAAATTGGTGCTACAAAACCCGACCCATGGTCTACCTGATAATGTTCTCCTTCAATACTTTTATCGGATTCTAGACTCAGTGAACAAAGGTGTAGCTGACCAACTCTCTCCCGGAGGCTTAATGCAGTAACCATATGCAGTAGCAGTTCAACTTCTCGATGGGATGACAACCATCAATAAGGTGTGGTACACTCGTGAAGACCAGGTCTCACCGGTCACATTTCAGTTATCCAATAAGCAGGTTGAAAAAGACAAAGAGAGAGACCAAAACATGGCCAAAATCATGACACAGCTTGACATTTTATCCAAAAATGTCATGGGGGCTGGTACCCATGGTGTCAATGCTGTGGGAGTCGGGGGTGCAAATCCTGAGGAGATGAAGTTTGAAGCCATATATGACGAGAAAGTAAATTTCCTAGCTAACCAAGGTGGGGGCTACCGTTCAAACTACCCAAGGTAGGGTGGTAATCAAGGATGGGTTAGAGACAAAGGCTGGAAGGATAGAGATCGTGAATGGAGGGACTGTAATCCAAATTGGAAGGATGGGGAGAAGGATAGATATATGCCTCCCCACGAGCGTCAGAAGCCCAAGGATTCAGAAGGTGGTAGGACTGAGGATATGCTCTCGCGTATCCTAAACAAAGTTGAAGGGTCAAACAAAATGCTAAAAGGTATGAAAGAAGATGTGTCTACCCTCAACCAGACTGTCACTTCTCATTCAGTTTCAATCAAACCGTTAGAGACCCAAATGAGTCATATCTCATCTCATCTCAATCCGAGACAATAAGGGGGTGTGCCTAGTGATACTATAGCTAACCCCAAGAGTAAGGTCTGAAGGTTAACTTGCGTCGTGCAGCGACGTTAACTAAGGCACTGTTTGGGAGGCAACCCAAAACCATTTACTCGCCTTTTGTTATCTTGATAAAATAATAGTGTGTTGTTTGTACAGACTGAGTAAGAAAAGTGCTTGAAAAGATGTATGAAGGCGAGCAACAGTTCAGTTTGGTGGATCGCCGACAAGTTTGACGTACCCGATCATTCTCACCATTTGACGCAATACATCTTAAAGGTTGAGTCTGTAAAACTCGGCGCAGTATGAATTTTGCCGGCGCATCGCCAATCCAATTGGCAATATCGATAGAGACTGCCAATCCACTGCTCACCTGAACTGAAAACTCTGTTATATTCACCGAGGACATTAGATATTTGGCGTTTCACTAAGTGATTAAGCGAGATCGACTAACATTGCCGAATGAGCAGAAACTGGACGGTCACAAGCCACATATTTAAAAGTTCCATCTCATTCACTTCTTTTCACCTTCTCCATTTTTATAAACTCACACTCGCACTTTAGTAGTTATATTTCTTGCACTTTTAGAGTAATTTAAGTGTCTAATTGTGCTTGGATTAGGATCACATTGCTACCTAGTAAGTCAGCACTATCTAATCTGGCATCAAAGGTTGGTAATCAAACTCCTCAGTTATTTGATCAGAATTTTTACTCATTTGCATAATTACTAACAGTATAAAATCTCTGTTGAGTTTCTTAGTTAATGGGATTGTATATATTATCGATTAAGACTTGGTATTTTCTGCATGATTTGATGGACTGCAACTTAACTATGCTTTGAGTTGAACTGTTGCGCGGAGGGAATAGAAGTTTCTTTGGGTTTTCATTGAAATTGAGTTATATAAGCGTAAGTTACATTATCTGGGGTTGCGGGGTGAAATTTGAAAGGCTGGGTCAAAAATAGACACGTGAGCTGATCGGTGAGAAACAAATTTCGTCGAACTGCTCAGCAGTTTGCCTAACATCACCATTTCACCTTTAACTGAATACTCTATGCATTAATTAATCTGTGACTTTTGGCGGTCAGTTTAATTCACAAAATGCACTCGACGATCAACCAAAAGATCCCTTGTTCGTCCTTTATCTGCACCGTTGTTTCATTTGTACATCATTTTCAACGTTTAGCCTAACAGGATAAGCGCTTCGCCAACTAGCTTGGCTGAGTGATTCCACACCCAGAAACACCCGTTTACCCCTGTTTGAATTACTATCTTACTTATCCTCAAAGTCTTTGCAGGAATAGCTAGACCAAAAGTTGCAGGGAGAAAGGATCCACCCAGGCACATAAGAGCACGAGAGTTTAAAAACAATGAAAAGAAAGCCAAGCTAGCCAGACAAATGAAATATACCCATGAACCTAGAGCAAAGAGACGAATTCCCATCAACCCTAATGTGCCTTCATGGGCTCTAGGTTTTGTCAATGCAATACGGGCCTTCGGAGCAGGTCAAAAGATAGATCAGATGATTGCAACTAATCTTGCTGCAGAGGCCACGACAAAGGCAAACAATCAGTACTAAAACAATAATACTCCGGGGACCATGGTTTTACTTCAGGGAGATGTATCGAATTCCTCGGTAGATAAAGAGACTGCATAGACATGACTCTTCTTTACCTCTTTGTCTGTCTTATCTTTCTTCAACTCTGGGTACTGTTATTACTTTCATTTGAGGACAAACGCTCTTATTTGTGGTGAGGTGAGACCCACCTTGTTTTGCTTGTTTCAGATATTTGTATTTTGGTGTACATTTGGGTTATCTGTTGTTAATTGTGTTTTTGCTTTGCGATTGTTTGAGCTTGTGGCTCCGCTTATTTTTAATTGCAAAATGACTTTGACCCTTCCAAAATATTTTGAGTTTTTCGCACATTTTTTCCACCCTTCGTGAGTTGAATGTGGTTGTTCTTTCAAAAAAAATTGAGTCTCGGTTACGATTAATACCGATGACTTGAATAGCGCTCTCAATTGAACGAACATGAATGTACGACTACGGTGAGGCAAAATGAAGTTGCATAGACAATATGTGAACTCTTTGCATCTCATTGTGATTAGCCATTTATCAAATTGATTCTCTTGTAATGACCGTTGCACACTAGCAAAAGTGTGTAGTCTTGTTTGACTTAAGTGTCGATGCCTTGTGTGATTAGCTTGCTTTGAACCATGCATGAATAAACCTAGAATTTGTCTTGTTAGTCTGATTGATTTAGAAAGGTGTCCTCTTGATATGATCTTAGGCAACTTTAAAGAGTGTGAACCAAATTTGACATATACCTCTTTTGTGGCCTACCCGTGAGTGTGTGAAACTCTTTTGAGCACCCCTTGAGCCTCACCTTTCTTTGGAGCCCCCATATAAGTCTTTTTACCCCCAAATTCACCCCATTTTTTACATTCTTCTAAATTCCCCCAAAAAATCAAATCTCCTCCCAAAAATTCTCTCTCTATGAACTTAAAGAAGAAGAAGAAGATTCAACCTAGGGTTTCAAGCTAAGGTCTCAATTCCTCCATTGATGATAAGCAATTGGACTTGAAGTATGGTAGTTTTCATCCATTAATCTCTTTCATTCAAGGAGTCCCCAAATTCCTCTATTTCAAAAGGCAGAATTCCTCAATTAGCTAGGGGTTTCTTTAATCACCATGGGTTCTTTTGATTATTGATCTTAATGATTTAATTATGTCTAAATATGCATGAATTGATGATTTACAATGCTTTTATGATGTTCCCCTATGAACCCATAAAAACCCCCATGTTTTCAAAATTATGATCTCGTCATGTGGGTTGTTGATTATAAAAGAGGAGTTTTATGATCTAAAGTATGAAGCAATAGAATTACATGAATTTATGATAAAATCCCTATCTAAAACATGATTTCTAGATTTGTGGATTGAAAGTAAGCTTTGAACCTTGGAAGAGCAAGTATGAGTTTATGTATGATCTTATGAAATCATGTAAATGTTAAGGTGCTTTGAGAGTAAAGTGCCAAATGATGATGATTAATATTGTGTTGTGAAAGGCTATTCTCTTAAACACATACTAGCATGATGTGAAGAGTTTTCTCACATAGAAAGGATTCTTAGGTTGAAATACTATTCTCCCCTACTTGAATCAATGAATAAGAGCAATCCTAATGAACTAGCTTAGATTGACAAGATGACATGTCTTTCCATGGATAATGTGAATAAGTAAGAAAATACTATTTCGTGGGAATTATGCTTAGCACCTAGTGGATATTGACATTGAGATGGAAGCTCTCCCGTTAGTAGAGGTCGAGTTTCTAAAAGAAGTCTCATGAGATTAAAGCTCTCCCGCTAGTAGAGGCCGAGTTTCTAGTAGAAATCTCCTTATCCCTTAAACTATGTACCGTCATAGGTTGATTAACTAGTGGATCCACTTAAGCTAGAAGTTCATGGTTTCAGCTTAAGCAAGTAGAACAACCCTTTTCGGTGTGGGAGACACCGGGGGATCATGTTATAGCTCACATGGTCTCTATGTCGATTAAGGCTAATTTTTCCACAACAATATGATTAATGAACTAAGGTTACCTAGAGAAGTATCTTACATGTGTTCAAAGTTTTAATGTTGATTTATCTTGCATTAACCATGATGTTATGACTTATGTTTTCTAACCGTCTTATATCATATTTTAATTGGTCAATTACATGTCATGAAATGAAATGTCTTTCTTAGCATGTTTTAAATGTTTTCATGCATGGCTACCATACTTAGTGCATTATTGTACTAACACGTACTCTTGCCTACATTTGTTTTTCCAAATGTAGGGTCCGACAGTCAGGGTTTCCATTCTAGTTGCTAGGGCTTGGACTTTAATTCTTTTCGAGCTTGGTGAGTCCTCATGGTTTGAGGATGGACTTTCCTTATTGTAGATTCTCTTTCGTATCTCCTTTTTAATATGATGTACAGGATAGGACCACTTTCATTCAATTGTAATAGATGGCTATGCTGAGACATGAGTTAGACTTCCATTTTTCTATAAGAACTCTTTGGACTTGAATGTTTTTTTATTCATTTTTGTTCTATTACTTTATGTTATAATATGCTAAGTGTCTTGTATGGACTCCTTCGGGGTTCTATACACCATGTTACATCTAGGGGGTACCCCTGGGTCGTGAAAAACTTGGTAATCAGAGCACAAGGTTTAAAATGATCCTAGGATGTCTTATAAGCCACGTCTAATAGAGTTTTATTCATGAGTGTGAAGCGTGCCACACTTATGAATGAGAGGCTATAAGAAGATTAGGAAACTCCACTTCTTTCATTACTCTTAAGTCATGCAATAGAGTTTAACTCTATAAAGTCACTCTCCTAATCCGTACCTTATGCTCTTCAGGATATGTCTACTCGAAGAGCTTATGCTAGAAGGAATGTGAGGGAGAATCTAGAACAAGAAGCTCTTCCCCAAGCTCCTCCTCAAGCTCCAGTCGATCCCTTGGCCGAACCAGTTACAAATGTAGAGTTTAGATCGGCTTTTCAAGTGTTGGCTCGGGCCGTGATGGCCCAAGACAATAGAGAGGTGGTAGTCTACGTGAACTCAAAAGTGGGTACGACGGCTTTAAGAGTGAGGGATTTTATGAGGATGAACCCTGCGGAATTTTATGGCTCCAAAGTTGCGGAGGACCCTCAAGAGTTTATCGATGAGTTCTATAAGGTACTTGCTATCATAGGAGTGACTCCGGGACAAAAGGCGGAATTGGCCGCTTATTAATTAAAGGGTGTTGCTCAAGTGTGGTATGACCAATGGAAAGAGACAAGGCCGGTAGGAGCGGGTCCCGTAGAGTGAGAAGTTTTTAAATCATCGTTTCTTGATAGGTTCTTTCCCCTTGAGATGAGGGAAACAAAGATGCAAGAGTTCATTAACATTCGCCAAGGAAGTATGAGTTTGAGGGAATATGCTCTAAAGTCCACTCAATTGTCCAAATATACTCCAACAATGGTTGCAGATTCAAGAGCTAGAAAGAGTAAGTTTGTATCAAGTGTGTCAGAAATGGTGGTTAAAGAGTGTCATACCGCCATGCTTATTGGTGACATGGACATCTCTTGTCTCATGGTGCATGCACAATAAATTGAAGAAGAGAAACTCAAAGAGAAGTCTAGAGAGGTAAAAAGGGCTAAGATCAGTGATGGTAATTTCTCACATGCTAGATCCGATAGACATGGTCGTCCTAAGTTTGGACAAGGATTTTACAGTCAAGAATCCTCTAACGCTCCTCCTAAATTTAACAAGGATAGGGTGTCTAACCCTAAACCTCAAGAAGGAAATGAAGGTGGTTTTTCGTTGGTTAGATCTACGTGTGCTAAATGTGAGAAGAAACATGATGGTAAGTGCCTAGCCGGCACCGATGGATGCTTTAGTTGCGGGAAGAGTGGACACAAAATGAGAGATTGCCCTATGCTTGCGGCTAGAGGGAGAGAGGGCAAGCAAGCTCCTCCTAGCATTTCAAATTCCAATTCTCCAAAGCAAAACCGCTTCTATGCTCTCTAAACCTGAGGTGAGCAAGAGATTTCTCCGGATGTAGTTACCGGTATGTTAAAGGTTTTTCAACTTGATGTATATGCTTTGCTTGATCTCGATGCTACTTTGTCATTTGTGACACCTTATGTGGCCATGAAGTTTGATGTGCTCCCCGATATATTATTAAAACCTTTTTCTGTCTCTACTTCTGTTGGTGATTCTGTGATGGCTAAGAGTGTCTACAGAAAGTGTCCAGTTTCCTTATCCCATAGATTTACTCTTGTTGACTTGGTAGAGTGTGAGATGTTAGATTTTGATGTTATCCTTGGGATGGATTGGTTGCATTCTTGCTATGCTTCCATAGATTATAGGACTAGAGTGGTCAAATTTCAGTTTCTAAATGAGCCTATCATTGAGTGAAAGGGGGGAAATTCTTTGCCCAAGGGTCAATTTGTCTCTTGTCTTAAAGCTAGAAGGATGATTTCTAAAGGTTGCATTTATCATTTATTTAGGGTGAGGGATGTAGATTCTGAAACCCCTACTCTTGAGTCGGTCCTCATAGTTAAGGAGTTTCTGGAAGTTTTCCCCGATGATTTACCCGGTATTCCTCCCAAGCGGGAAATAGACTTCGGTATTGACCTTCTCCTGGATACACAACATATCTCTATTCCTCCTTATAGAATGGCTCCGGTGAAACTTAAGGAGTTGAAAGATCAATTAAAGGAGTTTTTAGATAAGGGTTTCATCCGACCGAGTATCTCTCCATGGGGTACTCCGGTTTTGTTTGTAAGGAAGAAAAATGGATCCCTTCGAATGTGCATTGATTATCATCAATTGAACAAATCGACCATTAAGAACAAATATCCTCTCCCAAGAATAGACAATTTGTTTGATCAACTTCAAGGGGAAAGTTATTTCTCTAAGATCGATCTTCGTTTGGGTTACCGCCAATTGAGGGTAAAGGATAGTGATATTCCAAAGAAGGCCTTTCAAACTTGGTATGGTCATTATGAGTTTTTGGTAATATCGTTTGGATTGACTAATGCTCCGGCGGAGTTCATGGATTTGATGAATAGGGTGTTTAGAAAATACTTCGATATGTTAATAATTGTGTTTATTTATGATATTTTGATCTATTAGAGAAGTGAGGCAGAGCATATTGATCATTTGAGGATCGTGTTGCAAATTCTAAAGGACCAACAACTTTTTGCAAAGTTTAGCAAATGTGAATTTTGGCTAAGGTCCGAAGCTTTTCTTGGGAATATTGTGTCAAGCAAGGGTATTGATGTAGATCCTATCAAGATGGATGCGGTCAAGAGTTGGCCTAAACCTCTAACTCCTTTCTATATTAGAAGCTTTTTTGGGTTTGTCCAGTTACTATAAAAGGTTTGTTGAGGGGTTTTCCTCCATTGCTTCTCCTTTGACGGCTTTGACTCCAAAAAAGGCTAAATTTATTTGGTCAGAGGCTTGTGAGAAAAGTTCCCAAGAGTTGAAAGATAGAATTACTTCCGCTCCGATGTTGACCTTATCGGAAGGTATAGATGGATTTGTGATGTATTATGATGCCTCTAGAGTTTGTTTGGGATGTGTGCTGATCCAAAATGGTAAAGTTATTGCCTACGCTTCAAGGAAACTTAAGATATATGAGAGGAATTATCCTACCCATGACCTTGAATTAGCGACGGTTGTTTTTGCCTTAAAGATTTAGAGGCATTATTTATATGGTGTGCATGTAGATGTGTTTACCGATCACAAGAGCTTGTATTATGTGTTTAATCAAAAGGCCTTGAATCTTCGCCAAAGAAGTTGGCTAGAACTATTGAAGGATTATGACATGAGTGTTCTTTATCACCCCAGTAAAGCAAATGTTGTAGCGGATGCTCTTAGTCAACTATCAATAGGTAGTTTTAGTCATGTTGAAGATGAAAAGAAAGAGTTTGTTCGAGATGTTCATAGGTTGGCTCGATTAGGTGTTCAACTAGTGGATTCCACCAAAGGTGGTGTTATGGTTTGTAATGGGTCCGAATCGTCTTTTGTAATAGATGTGAAGGCTAAGCTAGGTCTTAATCCGATTTTGGTAGAATTGAAAGAGACAGTGCTCAAAAAGTCCATTGAGGCTTTCTTCGAAGGGAGAGATAGGGTACTTAGATATCAAGGTCGGTTTTGTGTTCCAAATGTTGATGACTTGAGGGAACAGATCTTGGCAGAAGCTATAGTTCTCGGTATTCTATTCACCCGGGAGCCACCAAATGTACTGTGATTTGTAGGAGATCTATTGGTGGAATGGGATGAAAAAGGATATTGCAGAATTTGTGGTTAAGTGTCCTAATTGTCAACAAGTGAAGTTGAGCATCAAAGACCGTGAGGTTTATCCCAAGACATTGGTATTCCTACTTGGAAGTGGGAAGATGTGAATATGGATTTTATTGTAGGGTTGCCACGTACTCGGTGACAACATGACTCAATTTGGGTAATAGTAGATCGGATGACTAAATCAGTTCATTTCATTCCCGTTAAGGTTTTTTATTTGGTGGAAGATTATGCTAAGTTGTATTTGGAAGTGACCGTAAGGTTACATGGAGTACCCTCGTCTATAATTTCTAATCGAGGTACCCAATTTACTTCATAGTTTTGGAAGTCATTCCAAAAGCGTCTTGGTACAAAAGTTAAGCTTACCACAACTTTTCATCCCCAAACCGATGGGCAAGCGGAGCGTACTATTCAGACTTTGGAAGAGATTTTGAAGGATTGTGTGATTGATTTTAAGGGTAATTGGGATGACCATTTGCCATTAATTGAGTTTGCTTATAATAACAATTATCACTCGAGTATCAATATGGCTCCATTTGAGGCTTTTTATGGAAGGTGGTGTAGATCTCCTATAGGATGGTTTGAGGTGGGTGAAGTTGCTCTCATAGGTCCAAAATTGGTACATGAGGCCATCGAGAAGATTCGACTTATTAGAGAGAGGTTGAGAATGGCTCAAAGTTGGCAAAAGTCTTATGCCGATGTTAGGAGAAGGGATCTTGAATTTGAGGTTCATAATTGGGTTTATTTGAAATTCTCACCCATGAAGGGTGTTATGAGGTTTGGAAAGAAAGGGAATCTTAGTCCCCGTTTTGTAGGCCTATACGAAATTTTGAGGCGTATTGGTAAGGTTGCATATGAGCTTGATTTGCCAAATGAGCTCGCATCGGTGAATCCGGTTTTCCATGTCTCTATGTTGAAGAAATGTGTTGGGGATCCAACATTCATAGTTTCCTTAGAAGGTTTGGAAGTGAAAGAGAATCTTGCTTATGAAGAGGTTCCGATTGAGATTTTAGACTGGCAAGTCAAAAAATTGAGAAACAAGGATGTTGCTTCCGTAAAAGTGTTATGGAGGAATCATTTAATTGAGGGTGCTACATGGGAGGCCGAGGCCGATATGAAGTCCCGATATCCTCATCTCTTTCCTTCTACTCCTACTATAGCTTGAGGTAATGAGTTCCTCTTGATTTGTTTTATGTGTTGGGAGTCATGTGTGATTTATGTGTTTCTATGATTTCTTTGTGATTATGCATGTTCATGAGAAAGCTTAAATTTTGAAAGAAATGGCTTCTATGATTTATTTTCCTCTTGTTGTTGTGCATTGAGTATGAGTTGCCTATATGCTTCATGATATGAATACTTGAACATGCTTTATCTATGCTCTTTGAGAGTGAATTGCATATGAGCTCCATGAGATGGTGTTGATCATGCTTTTAGCTTGGAGAAGGTAGTTCCTCCTTGAACATGAGAAATGTTGAGAAGTTTTCAGAATTCATGCATATTGGGTTGCTAGATATAGTTCCTACTTCCCTATGTTGCATTTGAGTATGCTGAGTTTGTAGTTGATGTTTCCTCAATATTTATGTGCATTGCATGCATATTGGGCTGATAGAGTTAGTTCACCCGCCTTTTGTTGTTTTGAGAACGTCCTAGCTTGGAGTCGATAGTTCCTCATTAGTGGTATGCATTGCATCGATTAGGATTGGTTGTTAGTTCTTCTCCTACTCTTTTAGAACAAGTTTTAATCACATTCGAGGATGAATGGTCCCAAAGGGGAGATATTGTAACACCCCGTATTTAAAATAGACCAAATAACACCTTTTCAGGACTTACAGGTGCCATCTACGACGACCCAACCACAGACCGTGGGTCGAACCATGAGCCGTAGGTGGGCTCGTGGAAAGGGCCACTCCAAATTTTCCAGGCCATCGACCACAGTGAGAACTATAGACCGTAGGTGGGACCATGCCTTGTGGTCCAGCAGCTGTTGTGATCTCATAAATGTGGGTTGTTGATTATGAAATAGGAGTTTTATGATCTAAAGTATGAAGTTATAGAATTGCATGAATATATGATAAAATCCCTATCTAAAACATGATTTTTAGATTTGTTGATTAAAAGTAAGATTTGAACCTTGGAAGGGCAAAGTATGAGTTTATGTATGATCTTATGAAACCATGTAAATGTTAAGGGTGCTTTGAGAGTAAAGTACCAAATGATGATGATTGATGATTTGTTGTGAAAGGCAATTCTCATAAATACATACTAGCATGGTGTGAAAGGTTTTCTCACATAAAAATGATTCTTAGGTTGAAAGACTATTCTCACCTAATCTAATCAATGAATAAGAGTTATCCTAATGAACTAGCATGGATTGACAAGATGACATGCCTTTCCATGGATAATGAGAATAAGTAAGAAAATACTATTCTATGGGAATTATGCTTACCACTCAGTGGATATTGACATTGAGATGAAAGCTCTCCCATTAGTAGAGGTCGGGTTTCTAAAAGAAGTCTCATGAGATGGAAGCTCTCCCGCTAGTAGAGCCAGAGTTTCTAGTAGCAATATCCTTATCCCTTAAACTATGTGCCCTCATAGGTTGATTAGCTAGTGGATCCACTTAAGCTAGAAGTTCATGGTTCTACCTTAGGCAAGTAGAACAATCATGTTATAGCTCACATGGTCTATATGTCGGTTAAGGCTAATTTTCCCACAACAATATGATTAATGAACTAAGGTTGCCTAAATTAGTATCTTACATGTGTTCAAGTTTTAATGTTTATTTAGCTTGCACTGACCATGATGTTATGAATTATGTTTTCTAACCCTCTTATATCATGTTTTAATTGGTCAATTGCATGTCACGAAATGAAATGTCCTTTTTAGCATGTTTTAAACATTTTTATGTATAGCTGCCATACTTAGTGCATTTTTGTACTAACGCATACTCTTGCCTACTTTTTTTTCTAAATGTAGGGTCCGACGGGTAGGGTTTCTAATCTAGTGGCTCGACTTGGACTTTGATTCTTTTTGAGCTTGGTGAGTCCTCATGGTTCGAGGACGGACTTTCCTTATTGTAGTTTCTCTTTCGTATTTCTTTTTGAACATGATGCATGGGCTAGACCCACTTTCATTCAATTGTAATATATGACTATGTTGAGACATGAGTTAAACTATCGCTTTTCTATAAAAACTCTTTTGGACTTAAATATTGTTCTATTCGTTATTGTTCTATTACTTTATGTTATGATATGCTAAGTGGCTTGTATGGAGTCATTTGGGGTTCTTTACGCCATGTTTCATCTTGGGGGTACCCTTGGGTCGTGACACTAACTCACGGACTATCAAACAATGTGTGTTAGAATATTTTTACTGGAGCCTTGACTCAGTCAACAAAGGTGTGGCAAATCAGCTCACTCGATGAGGAATCATACAACAACCATTTAACATAGCATCTAACTTCATGATGAGATGATAAAAATCAATCGCGCTTGGTACACTATAAAATATCAGGTGTCTTCTTTGAATTTCGGGATGACAAAGGAACAATTAAAAAATAACCAAGAACGAGATGAAAACATGGCCAAGATGATGACCCAAATGGACCTATTGACGAAACATGTCATGGGAAGTGGTTCCAAGGCTGTGAATGCGGTCAGATTTAGTGGAGTGAATTCTGATTAAACGCACTTTGAGGCCATGTACAAAGAAGAAGTACATTTCTTGGCAAATCAGGTAGGAGGTTTTTGTCCGAACTATCCAAGGCCGGGCGGGAATCAAGGTTGGAACAGGGAATGCGATGATGGTTGGAGAGACCGAGATAGGAAATGTTGTTCCCGTGGTATGAATTGGAGAGAGTGGGATAATAAAAAATAACGATATGTTCCTCCCCATGAGCGTCAAAAGTGAAAAGAACCCAAGGATGATCCTAAAAATTTCTGCCCCGAAAATATGCTTGCTTGCAGTCTCAACAAAGTGGATGGATCGGACAAGGTGCTAAATATAATGAAAGATGACGTCTCTTCTCTGAACCAAATAGTTACTTCATATTTTGTATCTATTAAGCAGCTTTAGAGACAGATGGGTCAAATCTTGACTCATTTGAATCTAAGGCAAAAAGGAGGTTTACCGAGTGATACCATGGTTAACCTAAAGAATGAAGCTTGACAGCGTATGGTGGTTATGCATCATGGGTTTAGTGTGGGTGAAGTCTAAGTAACCCAAATTACATTGATAAACTGAATTTGCCCAATGATAGATCAGGTGACGTCATTCTTAAGGGCAAAAGATGTTGATTGGTCGATTTTAGGCATATTGGGGGGAATCTGAGTACCCCGAGGTTTGTAATGATATGGGATAGGCTCTAATTACATATAATAGGGCTTTGATTTAGTTATTGTAGACTGTGTATTAGAAATTGGGAGTTGGGGTAAAAATCTGGCACGTGAGGCTAGTCGACAAGCTTAGTTAAGCTCGCCAACTAACTAGGCGGTTCGTCAACTCACCAATTATCTCGCCCTTTTGCCTGCATTTTTGTTGTTGGGTTCTATAACATTCGACGATACGCCTGAGGTCACCAAATGATCCTTATCATCGCCTTTTTGTAGCCATGTTTGTTGAAACTCATTCTAGAAATTTCGGCGGACTACTTTTAGCTCGCCGATCAAGTTCGCATCTCACTGACCTGATCTGAACATCGCCGATTTATGCTGAATTTTCATGCTTTTTGCTCTGTAACTTTCGGAGGGCTCTCTAAAGCTCACCGAATGAGCTTGATGAGTTTTTCTTCAAACTTTTGTTGAAATTTAATATTTCACTAACCCTCCGCAACTGCGATTGATTAATTTATGTTGTCTTGCAGTAATGGCTATACCCAAGGTAATCGGAAGAAACCAACCACCCTAAAACAGAGCACGATGTGTGTGTTCTGAGAAGCCTGCACCTCTACGATCAATGCGACCCAAACTTCCTCCGATAGGGGGAAAGGGAACAGATAAAGGAAAAGGACCTGTAAAGCCGAGACCGACTGATTCCAACTCTGAAAACATGTGTATAGACTCCACCCACCTCATCACTTATGATTTGATCGTGAGAAAAATTCTGGGTCTAGATCGTCGGCCTGTGATTCTTAACCCAAGGATGATCAAACCCTTCAAAAGAGACGGGCTGAATTGTGCTCCAAGGTGCTACATAATCCAACGAGACTCCAGTACTCCTAACTCCACCTCCACCTCCAACAAAGGCAACTGAGCCAGCACCACAAGAGCCCCCGGTACAAGCACCTACACCTCATTCGATGAACAGATTAAAGGCTACCAGGTTGCGTACAATTTTAGAAGAGAAGAGGTTGTCTACTCATGGGGTGGTAGACAGGTACCCTGCTGTGTGGGACACAATTCGGTTCCACAAATTTAAATTTGAGATATTCACATAGCCTGAGGCCCTTATATACCTTCTTGGTCCGGGAGTTCTATGAGGAGTACGAGAAGCTGGTCCTGCAAGTAAAAAAGAAAGCCAACTCATTTGCACTTGTTGATCATATGGTGGTGCGAGGTAAAAAGGTAAAGTTCAGCAGTTCAGAATCAAGGAGGAGTTGGGGTGCACAGTCCAGATAATCCACTTCTTAGAAAGTTGGATTTAGAAGAAGACCCTAGACGACCTTAACAGGTGGCTGGCTCCTTTGATTTCTGACATTAGACCTCTATGGATTGAACCAGGGGTCAATATTGAGAAGAAGGACCTAAATATAGCCGTGAGGTATTGGTTTGGGTTTATTAGCAGCAAACTTATGCCGTCACAAAAGAATCAATCCTCTGGCACCCGAAAGCATCTTTTTTAGGATCTATTATTGATCGTGATTGATTGAATCTAGGGATGATCATTGAGCAGGAGATGGACATGAGGGCTAAGTAGAGTCGGGCATCTCTTCCATTCCCAATGTTGATCACAGAGTTGTGCCAGTGAGCTAGAGTGCCTTTTGTGGCAAAGATGAATGTGTAAGTGACTCCTACTTCCTCTACTAACATTTGGAGGATCGAGGCCAAGTACAGTAAGGATGAGGCTGAGTGAAGGAGAGCAGCCGCTGGACACCCCCGGCTATTGATGTAGATACGTTGGAGGTAGACACCGCTCCATCCACTCATGCTGGAGAGCCATCACGTACACCTAGTTCATCCGCTCCTACTTTTGTTGTTGCTGCTTCTTCCCGCCTCCTATTGACACAGGCGATGCTATATAAGATAGGCCATCTACCCCAGTTTACTGATGTATGTGCTTCTCGGGTTGAGGCCACTGTCCCAGGATTGATTGAGCGAGCCATTACTGCTGCCCTTGCCCCTATCCGAGCTGAGTTGCAAGAGAATCGGGAGTTGATTACTCGACATGGCCTAGCCTTGGATGCCCTCGCTGTGCGAGTTGAGACATGTGAGCAGGGAGGTCGCCAGTCCGATGATGTCATGACCTCGAGGGTCGATGTTCTAGGATTGAGGCGTTATATGGATGAGCTCAAATCCACCAATTTATCTATGTTCTTTGGCACTGTGGACCTTCCCGAGGTTCTGAGTTCAAAGATGCCAGCTATTTCTAAGATCCCTCCGGCTAGTACGACCGGAGATGCTGTTTTAGTTGATGATGGTGATGAGTCAAACACTCCTGAGACTGATAAAGAGAAGGTTGGGACCCGTGTTGCTGAAGTTTACGATGATCTTGAAGGATATGGAGGGTGCGATTGTGCACATGGTGCTAGAGGCTTCACTTCGGTACACCTCAATGATTGGCTCCAGTGGAGCATAGTCTACTTGTGGAGATAAGTCGGGCACTGATTCCTAGACTTAGAGAGCCTCAGATGTGCAACATTCACCTCAGGCGTAGCCTGAAAGAGGGATCTTGACTCTCTTCTTCTTTTATTTTTGAGACATTTACTTTATTTTACATTGAAGACAATGTTTGATTTTGTTTGGCAGGGTGAGGTATCTTCATACCCATCCCCTTGGGCTGTATTTATCTTGTTTTGTATCTATCTTGATTTGGATGTTGATTATTGTGAATGTTGATTTTTTATCCAAATTAATTCGCCTCCTAATTTTTGTATTTGGGAATGTGTGGTTGTTCTCTCGCATACTTGAGTATCGGTTTTGATCAATACAAATGACTTGAATAGTGCTCTTGATCGAACGATATGTTTGTACAAGGTCCAATGAGGCAAATTTGAGTTGCATAAGTCATTTGTGAACTCTTAGCATCTCATTGTGTCTTGCCGATTGTTGAAATGAGTCTTGTGATGATCGTTGCACGCGAGCTCAATTTGTAGAGTCATGATTGATGATTGTGTTGAATGCCTTGTGTGGTGAGATTTTCCTAAAATATGTGCTTGGTGTTACTTAGAACTTGCCCTGTTGGTCCAATTGACTAATGTAGGCGAATGAAAGTAATGATCTTAGGCACAAATTTTGGAGAGTGAACCAAATTGATATTATACCTCTTTGTGACCACCTTGTGAGAGTGTGAACCTAGCTTGACACTTTTTGAGCCTACCCTTTTCTTTGGATGAAACATGAACCCATTTTGCCTTTTTCCTGCCCACCTAAAACCTTCATGAAGCTTTGGTTCGTTTGAATAGCCAACTTAGGACAAAAGCCTAAGTTGGGGGTGAGGGGAAATTAAGTAGAGAAAATGAGCAATAACTTTGTGAATTTCACCCTTGAAGAACCGTATTGAAAAAGATAGAACCCCTCCATATATAAAGAAAAAGAGAAAAGCAAAAGAAGAAAAATATTGAAAAAGAATTTTTCAATGCAATTTGAGCATGGATAAAAAAAATGGGGTGTCCAATGAGTAATATAAGAATCTTTGTGCTTGAAAGAACTTAGGGTGGATTGTGAAAATAAAAAAGAGTGGAAGAAAAGAAGAAGAAGTGAAATGCAAGCTATGCTTCATGAAGGTAGAAGTCACTAAGCCAAAACAATCATACCTTTACCCTCAGTCCCGTTACAAGCCTTGAAAGACCTTGGCAATCTTGATTGAACTGAATGACATATTGATGGGAAAATACGGGCAAGCATATGGGTAGAATCATGTATGTGTTTATCTTTGAGAGTGTGACAGTTGATTTTGATTCATTAATTCTTAAATTTTGATGAGCTTTGTGTCGACACAAAATCATTCTTGATGTGAGGGCATTTCAATTCTTTTGTTGAACTTGAATTTGCATTTGAAACAAGTATTGTCAGCTTGACTTCTATTTGATGATGGCTAGTCACAGTCTGCAACTTCTAGTGTACAATAGAACATTGCATGGGTAGATTGAATCTCATGTGCATTCATGTTGAGTCTCAAGTAGCACTATTTGTAGACATCATTATTGGCCTTATTGATCTTGTGTTTAACTTGAGGACAAGCAAACGTTTAAGTTGGAGATGTTGAAGAGTTAGGGATTTCAACTCATTTAGGGTAAAATATTCAAGGAATTAGTGTCTGAAATGCTTATTTTATGCTCATAACTGATGTTGAAATGTTAATATGCAGTAATGGAGGTAAAGGAGCAAGGCAAGGACATTACAAGGTAAATGAGAGTGAAAAAGCTGAAAAAGTTAAAAGAAAGCAAGGCTGGTACTCGCCAAAGCCACTCGGCGAGTAGACCTTCAGCTCGCCCAAAGTTCTAGCATGCCAACCTATGGACAAGACCAACTTGGCGAGAAAATTAGTGGTTCAGCGACGTGCCAAAGAAATCAGTGATGTCGATCTCGATTGCCTAAAGTTATAGAAAAGTGATGGCGATAGTCCAATCCAAGAAAGCGATGAAAACGACACTCGGCACATCATCGATCAGGTTGGCGAAGCCCGACTGACTTCACCGAGTGACTCCGATGCTGAAATTCTAGGAACGTATAAATGCAATTTTCAAATGAAGAACAGGAGTTTCCACATTGTCCAATTCTCGGTCTTTGGTCTTCAACATTCAACAACATTGTTTTTACATTTTTGAGTAGAGATTTAGGCTGTATGATGTTTAGCTTCAATTTGAGCATTTGGAGACTTGTGAAATATTGCCCAACCTGATGGAAAACTTCGTTGGTAACGATATCTTGTTCTGTATTATGTTTGGCTAAACCCCCATTCTTGAAGATGTGATTATGTAGTTGAATGCATTAATTAATTAATGGGTATTGTTATTTATTGATTTTTGTTGTTGATTTGAAGTGGGTTCAATTAATACTGTGTTTTAATTGAGGAATTGTAGTTGCAAATACAATTCTAGCTTAGTACTCTATACTTTCTTGAGAAAGAAGTGTTAGAGTTAAACTATTAGTTAATGCTTGTATTGATTGTGTTGTCAGGGACTTAGCTTGAGAAAGTGGGTCTGAATGCAATTTTACAAACCTAGCTTGAAAAAGTAGATTGATTAAGGTAATGGGTTGTTAATCTGTGTTGTGCTTGTTGAGGTTCGAAAAAACTCACTTGATTCACAATAGTTGATTGAGAAATGAATATTGCACCCAAAACCTAGCCGACCCTCTGAGATTCAATGATTTTTAGTAAGTAATAACCACCCATTACACAAAATTGGCATTCAATTTATCACACTCCCAAGAAACCTTCTCTATTTGTTTACCCCCAGTTTTAATAGTCGTAATTTGATTACCCAAATCCCCCCATTTGACATTAATTGTCAAAACCTTATCATTTATTTTATTGTTGCAAAAATGTCTACATCTACAAACGATTGTAACACCATTCTACTTCTTAATCAAATTATTTAATGTATCACTCCCTGTGGGATCGAACCCAACTCTTAGTTGGGTTTATACTTGTTAACGATCGCCTACACTTAGAATCAGATGAAGTGTAGTTTGCGTGTTATCAGTACGCTCTGCTTGACAATCCGCCTCTGGATGAAATGCTATATTGAGATTTACCTGAGTATAAAACCTTTCTGAAACGTCTTTCAGAAATGAGATGTAAACTGAGGACATCTATTTGAGATGATAGACAAGTGAACCCCATGCAACTGGATTATTTAGCTAATATAGAGTCTGGCGTAATCCTCCACTCCTCCATTGAATCTATAGTCTTGACAGTCAAGAAGTGAACTAACTTAGTAACTCTGTCCACTATCACCCAAAAGGAATCATGTTGTCTGCGAGTACGAGGTAAACTCACAATGAAGTCCATGTTTATCACTTCCCACATACACGTAGAAATGTTAATCTCTTGAGTCACACCTCCTGGTTTCTGATGTTCTACTTTAACCTTTTGACAGTAAGAACACCTAGCCATAAAATATGCAATATTCCTCTTCATATCGTTCCACCAGTAGACTTTCCGTAGATCACGGTACATCTTAGTGGCACCCTGATGAATAGAGTATCTAAAATTATGGGCTTCTGTAAGGATCTGGTGCCTCAACTCACCCACATTTGGAACACATAAGCGAACGTGATAGCGAACCATACAATCTCCCCCTTGGGAGAACACCCTAACTCTCTACTGATGAACTACACCTTTTAACTAAAGTTGTATGGGATCACTGTCCTGTTTCTCCTTAACATCTGCTACCAATGAAGATTCTGACACATTCTCAACTATCACACCACCATCTAACGTGTCCATAAGGAAAACTCCTAAGCAAGAAAGTCGGTGAACATCTCTGGCTAATTCTTTCTTCTTTTTCTCAATGTGTGCGACACTACCCATGGATAATTTGCTCAGGGCGTCAGCCATTGCATTGGCCTTACCCGTATGGTAGAACACATTCATATCATAGAACTTGAGGAATTCAAGCCATCTCCCCTGACGAAGATTTAACTCTTTCTGGGTGAACAAATACAGAGGCTCTTATGATCTTTGAATACATCAACATGAACACCATATAAGTAGTGTCTCCAAATCTCTAGGGAAAACACGACAGTTGCAAACTCGAGGTCATGAGTCGAGTACTTCTTCTCATCAACCTTAAGTTGTATGGAAGACTAAGTTATGACCTTACCCTACTGCATCAACACACAACCTAGGCCGACCCTGGATGCATCATAATACACCACATAACCGTCTGAACCATCTGGTAGAGTCAAGATAGGAGCTGTAGTCAACCGGTCTTCAGTTTTAAGAACTTCTCTCACACTCATCTGACAACTAAAACTTGACCTTTTTCTTAGTCAACTTGGTCAATGGGGCAGCTATGGATGAAAATCCTTAAACAAACCTCCTATAGTAACCTGCCAAACCCAAGACACTTATGATATCAATTAGAGAGGTGGGTCTAGGCCAGTGCTCTACTACCCTAATTTTCTGTGAATCCCCTCACTGGATACCACATGACCAAGAAAAGCTACCGATTGTAACCAAAATTTACATTTTCTGAACATAGCAAATAATTGGCGATCTTTGAAGGTTTGCATAACAACTCTCAAATGAGTCGCGTGCTCTTCCTCACTCTAAGAATAAATGGAGATATCATCAATAAATACGATGATGAACAAGTCCAAATACTATTTGAACACCGTACTCATTAAGTCCATGAAAGTTGTAGGAGCATTTTTTAGTCCGAAAGACATAACTACAAATTCACAGTGACCATATCGAGTCCTGAAGGATACCTTCGGGATGTCATTATCTCTGGCTCTAAGTTGATGATAGCCGGATCTAAGGTCTATCTTAGAAAAGCAACTAGCACCTTGAAGTTGGTCGAACAATTCATCAATCCTGGGGATGGGATACTTATTCTTGATTGTTACTTTGTTCAACTGATGATAGTCAATGCACATCTTGAGAAAACCATCTTTCTTACCCACGAGCAACACTGGAGAACCCCATTGAGAGATCCTGGGTCTTATGAAGCCCTTATCTAGAAGGTCCTTTTAACTGTTCTTTCAATTCCTTAAGCTCAGCTGGAGCAATTCTCTATAGAGGAACCGAAATAGGCTACGTATCTAGAAGGAGATCTATTCCAAAGTCGATTCTCCTTTTGGGAGGAACTACGGAAAGATCTTTTGGGAATACTTTTGGAAACTCATTAACAATTGGGATTGACTCATGAGTTGGGGTTTTGGAGTATAACCCGAACAAAGATGATAGATATACCCTTTAGAAATCATTTTCCTAGCCTTAAGGTAAGAGATAAATCACGTACATGCAATGTTTTACTACCCTTTCACTCTAATATTTGCTCTTTTGGAAACTAAAATTGAACGATCCTTGTTCTACAATCGACTAAGGCATAACAGGAATGTAATCAATCCATTACTAGAATGATATCGAAATCTACCATTTCTAACTCTACAAGGTCTGCCTAGGTAACTTGTTGGAAACTGTGATAGGGCAAATATTGTATACCCGTCTAGCTATAACTGGGTCACCAACTAAAGTAGAGACTAAGAAGGGTTTTGATAGAGTTTCTGGACTGACACCAAATTTTACTACTAATTAAGGAGTTACAAAAGAAAGTTTAGCCCTTGGATCTAAAAATGCATAAACATCTAAATGGAAGACTCGTAACGTACCTCTGACCACATTAGGAGAATCCTCCTTATCCTGCCAAGCCTGAAGAGCACACAATTTATTTGGCGCTGACCACCACCTATAGCAGACGAGGCACCCTGCTGAGTGGGGAGATTGCTGGAGCTACTAAAATTGTAGACTAAGATATGTTACCTCCATGTCCTTGCCTGGTAAAAGGGCGATCTTTCAACCTTTGACCAGACTGATGGCACCCAAAAGACCTCTCTCTGCCAGCAAGACACTCACCCGGATGGTTCTTACCACACTTTGCTCAAAATGGAAAAGTCTAGTTACCTGAAGCACTTTCTTGAGACTTACAGCCTGATGACCTTCCTTTATGATCATGTCAAAACCTAGGGGATGGATCGCTAGCTGATTAAGGTGTTTGGGCTATAGACCGCGGCTAAAACTATGAATGATTTCCACCGCCCGACCTTTGTTGAGAGTATTCATAGTTTCCCGTTCTAGCCTCTTGTTATCCTTAGATATTTCTTTGAGCTTATCTCCCTCAACCTATAGAACATGGGTCATTAGTATGGAGATATCCATATCTCCTTATATCATAGCTTTTCGGCACTCGGTCTTTACCAGATCGGATACTCCAAACAAGAACTTGCTCAATTGTGCTCTCATATTGGCCACCATATATGGAACTTACCTGGAGATCTGGGTAAACTTCAGCTCATATTCTTGGACTGACATCGAACCCTACCTCAAGTTTATAAACTCCTAGGCCTCAGCCTCCCTCAATTCTCTCCAAAAGAACTTGTCAAGAAAAGCTCCAGTAAAAAAGTCCCACGTCAGAGGAGTTGCATCCACACCCCCACTGTCTTTACACTACGTGAGCTAGATATGAGCCACGTCCTTAATTTGATAGGATGTTGATGAGTCCACAAATTGAACTCATTTAGGGCTTTATTTTAATGGAAATAGTGTCCTTGAATGCTTGTTTTACCTCAATACCTGATGAAATTTCACGTATTTGAAGTTTTAGTGGAAGCATGGACACTTAGGCGCAAAACGGAGCAAATAGGGCTGAAAAGAACAAGAAATGGAATCTTGTGGATCACCTAGTTTAACATGGCGAGTCACCGAAACGACATAAGCCGCCCTTCGTTCCAGTACGCGAACCCTTGAAGGAAGTTGATCAAAAGGTGAGGAAAGGAGCAGTCGGTGGGTCACCGATCAGTTCCGCGAAGCAGTACTGTACCGCCCAATGATCTAGAATGCAAGGATGCTAAAGGCAAGACACTGAAGGCGATGAGCTGACCAAAGGGCGGATCGCCGAGTTAATCAGTGATCTCAACTAATGTCGCCAAACAATCCTCCGCAGCACAATCTGTGAAAACTATAAATACTATTTAGAGTTGTAGTCTTAGGAGAGATTGGAGTGTGGAACAATTATTATTATTATTTTCACTTTAGAACATATTTTAGCTAATATTTTCTCTCAAGTTTGGAGAGGGTTTTGTGGAAACTTGAAGAAAGGAGTTCTTCTTCCCCAAGTTGGAAGGGGTCTTCTCTATTCACTTCCCTTTGCTTAATTCAAGGTTTAATTTCTTATACCCAGTTGATTTCATTATCATGTTAGGTATAATTTCTTATTTCTTGATGTGTGGCTAAAAAACCCCATTCTTGGGGTGTGATTTAGGAAATATGGGTTGATATTCTTGTTGGGTCTTGCTTGCTGATAGGTTAGATGTATGTTAATGGTGATTTCACCTAGTGGTTGTGGTTTAATCTAAAGGGTTTGTAGTTGCAAATACAAAGCCACCCATGTGTTTTCGGCTTGCCCGAGAGGGAGGATGCGAAAATTTTCAGAATACTACGATGAAAAGTAATACATAAATAATCCAATTTGAAAGAAGGACAAGTATGACCCAAATCGTAATATGATTTTTTTTTCTTTCTAGCTATACAATGAAGAAACAAGAAAGTGGAGCTATTAGTGATGAAGAGAAGACATGGAAGGTTTATAAGAGGAAAGGGACCTAATGCATAGTTAATTGCGATACCACAAGTAGTAGAAAAATTATTTTCTTTGAAGCACATGCACACAGTGGTGCTATAAGTAGTTGAAAAATTATTCTTTAAGCACATACAACAGGAAATGTTTTTTTGTTGTGAATATGATGTGGTGCTTTTAACAAACATTTGAGTTGAATACACCCAGAAAATACGCATTTTTTTGTAAACATATTCATAGCCTGAAATTCCTATTTAATATGATTGTAATACATTTTGATATGTAAGGTATGTCAAATGTATAATACTAATTTAATACCTTTTTAATACAATCTATATATAATACCACAGCTCTATGCACAAACTTTATATATATAGCTGATCTAATACCTTTTTAATACAAACTATCTATAATACATATTTCATTCATTTTGTGCCTCAACAAAACAATACAAATTGTCTATAAGCACGGACCTTTTTAACACATGCTGATTTAATACTCTTTTAATACAAATTATTTGTAAGATCTAAGTCCTATTTAATACATACCTGATTTAACACCTTTTTAATACAAACTATTTATAATATATTTTTCATTCATTCGTGTCTTAACACAATTTGTATGCACAATCTTTCTTAACACATAGGTAATTTAATATCTTTTTAATACAAAATTTCTATAATACAGATTTAAAATATTTGTGCATTAACTCAAAATACAAACTATCTATAGCATCCGAATTCTATGCACAATTTTTTTTGACACAGCTGATTGAATGTCTTTTTAATGCTTTTTTAATATGATTGTAATACATTTTGATATATGGTGTGTCATGAAGGATTTGGCGCTACAAAATGCACCAACATCTTATGCACAATACAATTTTAATGCACGAATATTCTTTGGTAATATATATTTAATATAGATTAAATATACAAAATGGACAAGAGTTGTTATAATACATATCTAATACATATATAATACATTATTTAATATATTTTTAATACAATCTGTATATAATACTAATCTATATATAATACGGATACCATAACCCTATGCACAAATCTTTTTATATATAACTTATTTAATATCTTTATAATACAAACTATCTATAATACAGATTTCATTCATTTTGTGTCTTAAGACAAATTATATGCACAAACCTTTTTAAAACATAGTTGATTTAATACTTTTTGAATTTAAATATTCATAATACAGATTTAATTCAAATATGTCTTGACTCAAAATACAAACTGTCAATAATACCTCAAATTTTATGCACAAATATTTTTAATACAAACCTAATTTAAAACCTTTTTAGTACAAACTATTTACAGTCCATATATCATTCATTTTGTGCCTTGACACAAATTATATGCAAAAACCTTTTTAGAACATAGATGATTTAATACTCTTTTAATACTCCCTCCGTTTCAAAAAGAATGGTCTGGTTTGATTTGGCACGGAGTTTAAGAAATTAAAGAAGACTTTTGAATCTTGTGGTCCTAAATTAAAGTTATGTCAAATGTACAAAATTGTCCTTAATCTCGTGGTCTTAAACATGCCACGTGGAAAGCTAAAAGTAAAATGTTACCAAAAAAGGAAAGAGGTCATTTTTTTTTAAACTGACTAAAAAGGAAAGGAGGTCATTTTTTGTGAAACGGAGGAAGTATAAAATATCTATAATACATAATTAATTCAGTTGTGCCTCAACTCAAATACAGACTGTCAATAATACCCCAAATTTTATGCATAAACATTTTTAATACAAACCTAATTTAATATCTTTTTAATACAAAGTACTTATAATGCCCAAATCTTATGCATCAAATTTGATTTAATATCTTTGTGCCTAACACAGGATAAAATCTGAGCACCATTCATATTACAAAGGTATCAACAACATGCATGCAAACTGTCAAAATTTTCAATTTATTCAATCAACATGTAGATGTAGAAATATATGACCTATAGAATTTTCCAATGTAGTTTGCCCAACAACAAAAAAGATATTTAGAAATAAACCTCTGTCCAACAGAATGTTGGAAATTCAATTGAATGAATCATGTATGACTAAGTAACGTCTCATCTTTTATTTTTGAACATTTATACAACTCTTTCGATTGTGACCTGATTGTCCAGAATTATTGCACGAATTTTTAGATCATTTGTACTTCCTGCCCTCACCTATTTTAATTCTTATTTTTCTTGGTCTTCAACTGCTCTTTTTTCCAATTGGAGGCAACACCATGTTAGTAGATACATGCAATGACACATTCCAATTGCTTAAAACGGGAAGATTTTCCAATTGAAATTGGTATGTTTGTGACACGTTTGTCTTTCATTATGGACTGCAGTGGTCTCTATATCCTAGATGTTTTATATTGATAACTGCTAAAGCATGTGGGTATGATAGTTCATCCTAGAGTAAATTACGATGAATTTGTCTTTTAAATATTCAATTTTAAAACTAAAAACTAAAAAACTCAAATTTTTTACCTCAATGAATCAATCCAATCGACTTCAAACATGAAAGAATCTACTTGAATAAAATCAAAAGCACATTAATGATCTTATAGCATGAATTCAACCGGTTCAATAGCTTGAATTTGAGTAAATTTACAATGAATTCGTCTTGTTCAAATTCAATTTTTAAACAAAAACTAAAACGAAATCAAGTTTTTACCTCTCTAAATATGTATCACAAAATTAAATTGAAGATTATTGGGTTGTAGTAATTCTAGGAATATTAATAATAGATCAATGTATAATCTTTGAATGAATAATTTTAGAAAATAATGGAAAATCACAAACACAGCTATCTACGGATCCGTTGGAGCTGTTGGAGAATTCATGGGAAGAAACGAATTGGAAAATTAATGGAAAAGGGAGAGAATATAAAGAGAAAAGGCATACTCATCGCAGCATTCTCTTTTCTTGGAAGTAAATATAAAATGGTAAAACGTAAATCAATTACTGCCAGAAAACTAAAATATTTGAATAACATCAAACTTGTAGCATGTTACACTGTACAATTTCCAAGTCTATCCAGGTAGAACAGCTAAAAGACTTTCCTGCTAGAGTTTCAAGCTTGGCCTTTATAAACTACCAGGGATCAAACCCTAATGTTCCGAACAATTTTCTGGAAATAAGTAGCACAAGGCATCAATTGTTTGTTGCTATTGATACAGTTTATTTAAAGGCCCAGCCGGTTGTCAAAACTCTTTACTATGCAGAGGGTTCAGGGACTGTAGGCGACCTAACCTTTTTGCTTTTTGCAACAATTGAACCCGTAACCTCCTACTAAATACTACACTTGTTGTTGTGGTGCCAAAGATCCCCTTCATACAGTTTATTTAAACAAAACTAAATAAACATCCAGGAGGATACTTACTATACCAATATTCCTGTAGGTCCTCATCCCGTCAACAAGAGGTTGACCATGAAGAAAGCAAGTTTGATTTGTAGTTTCGTGTGCAATTCCCACAACAAGACATAAAGTTAAGGATCCCTGCTTCAGTTGGCTCAGCAATATCCCTTGCTCGCTTCTCTAAAACTCGAATGAACTCATCCGAGCTTAAACTTCCATCACGATTTGTGTCGAAAACATGGAAGACAAGTTCTATCATGTTGTCAGTGAGAGAGACTCCACATACCTGTTTAATACTTTGTCAGAGGAACTTGAGAACTAAATGAGCACCTAAATATATAATGTAATGTTTCAGTTAAAACACATGACACACACAAAAATAGATCTTAAAAAGAGGATTAACATTACACTGGATATAACCATGCATCCTACAGCCAAGTAAAATCCTGAAATGACTTCAAGATGACGAGGGAAAATATTATTCAAACAAGGAGTAGAAAACAAGGCGGATCTACAGTGTTAGGTCTGGGTTTCCAAGAACCCAGTAACTTTTATCTAGACCTGGTATTTATATTGTGAAACCCTATTAAATGTATAATATATGTTAGCAGGGAACCCAGCAACAAATCACATTGTTGGGTTTGGAGCAAGGAAGGATCCTATTAGAGCTCATCCGGTCCAACGACCAGGGATTCTTTGGTCGCCTTTTATATTAAACTGCACTTCTGTTTTTCCCCAAAAAACACTCCTGCTCAAATTATTATTACTCTATATAATATATGAATCAGTATATCTTATTATTTCTTATCATTGATAATTATAGCTCTTTATTTTGACATTAATGTAAATACAAATATAAATGAATGTTAGGAATCACAAGCTTCAAATCCTGAACCCGCCTCTGGTTGAAAAGGGTAAATACAAACACATGCATGCATACATGGGACAAATTGACTGAAAGATGGAAGAGCGAAACAAAGAGTACATACTTGAGAAGCAGCTCTTTTAAAATCACTTCTAGTCAAAAGACCATTCACTTGCCCAAAACAGAAAAGTGCCAATGAAAATGGTTGCAACTTCTTCTGAAGCTCAGCAAAACTTTTGAATTCCTCAAATGAAATACGAATATGACTTAGTTGTGGCTCATTATCTAAATCATCAACTCGATCAAGCAACTTGTTTAAGTACTTTAAATCAGCGGAAGCAACCATGGACAGGGCAAAATCCTTTGCGGAAATGGTCCCCCGAAACTTGTAATCATAGTGGGCAAACTCCAATTTTAGCATCTGTGAAGCACATACATGACAGCAGCATAGAATTAACAATTCAAGATCACATCTGAGAGAGGGAAGGGAACATCACTTTCATTAGTTCATTGATGATGGCCTATCATAATTGTTAACATTCCTAGCTGATGGGGGGTCAAGTGCAGAACATCCCGCATATATTCTACAAGCTGACTAAACACAAAGGCAATGTAAGATGCTCCCCTCCTTTTCCCCACCTAAGCTACCAGCCAAACATATCCCACATATATTCTAATACACAACTCCCAAGCAAGACAAGTCGCCAGATGATAGTCTTGCAGAAAAAAACAATGTAACAAATACTTATCTACTAAAATAAGTAATAAATAAAGAGACATAATAATAAATCCTGATAACAGGTGCCTTCTTAAGTCTGGCAAAAATGAGTCACTTTCTCTTCTCGGAGATATAGGACTGGTGGGTAACGATTTGGATGTGAATATAATAAATGCAATTGGGTTTCCTTCAAAAATAATATTGGAGGGTGATACAATATAACAACACAAGGAGAAATAATTGAAAACCATTGCAATGCCAATGACATATACGAATTGAATAATGGCAAAAATGTCAAACTATTCTTGTTTTCTGTTTTCTTATTTTGCATTTGATAATTAGAGTTTTTTCTTGAAAATATTTGATGATTAGAGTTCACATACTTCTTCATGTAGATCTCTCAAGAATTGGACAAATGTATCATACTGGAGGCGTTTCTTCCCATCTTCACCAAAGAAGTCTTGTAATAGGCCTCCACTGTCTATATGACCACCTAAATTATGCCCTCCTCGATGTCCATCACTGTGATGAGCACCTTGCCTGTTGTGAGCTCGCATCAAAGTCATCACTTTCTTGAATTCATAAATGTCTATCTCTCTGTCACAACATAAGCACTAACTCAGTAAGCCAGACATAGTTTGGTCTTTGAAAGTCTGACAGAAACAGTGATAGTATGAGAAACATGACAGCATGAATAAGAAACAAATAATTTTTCAACCTGAGTTTCAGGCAGTCATCCCTCAAACCTCCCCAAATAAATAAGTCAGTAGTCTTTCAATCATGCAAATTAACTGGAAAAGGCCATCTCAATAAACAATTGACATAATCTTAATAGAGTAACAACTAAGTCCAAGCATTAAGTTGCCATTATCGAAACCATAGAGCTCAACGATTCCATACTCAAATCACCATAATATTCAAACAGAACAAATCCATAGTATAATCATGAAAGTGATGTATCTACTTTTCTTCACAATTCTGAACATGAATTTGTTAGAGTCGAGAAGGAAAAGCAAACGATAATCATCAAACTTCAAAGTGACCTCTTCTAAGTCACACAATTTTGCATCACTGAACAGAAAACATAAATTTTCCAAGTCTCGCAACTACATAAAACAGTATACAAAACTGGAAACTGCTCTCTCACTCTTCTGCAGCTCAGTGCACAAGCACATATACGAAGGTACCTGCCATATCCTCGTATGCGTTCAATAATTGACATGAGATCCCTCATATGCTAGTTCTTACATTCCTATTGTACAAGAAGGGGACCAATAATTTTATTCATATCCCTACTTTACAAATAGCAAACTTTAAAGTTAAAAATAGATTCCTACCCATTGCAGTCGAGGTCAAACATCTTGAATGCCACTGAAAAACTTGATTCAGGGATACTCAACAGGGTGACAAAGAAAATATACCTGTACAAAATGCAATAAATTAGAGACTTTTACAGTCTTCAACATAAGTATAGTTAATAACTCAGGCTGAATGATTCTAAATTTAAATGTGCTACGGAGGAAATTCAGGAGAAACAGAGAAAAACAAGACAAGGGAGGAGATCACTTAATTATGGAAATATGATGAGTTGAATAGAGAAGAAAAGAGACTGCATTGAGACTTGGGACTCACTCTTTAAAAGATATGTGGCCATCACTATTTGTGTCAAAAAGCATAAAAAATTTTGATGGGGCACATCGCAATTCACCCGGATTTCTTTCACCTCTGAGATATCCATCTCTCACGAGGTGTGATTCAGATGGAGGGAACACAGGAACAACTGCTCTCATTAGATCTGCTGGTGTCATAAATATTTCTCCATCATGGGCTTCAAAAGATGCGAAGTACTCAAACACCTTCAAAGAAACAACAAAATATTAAAACAAATTTTAACTATGGACCCTCATGTAAATCACACGCTTGATAGAACAAATTTTAATAGAGAGATAAAATTTGAGATCTTTACAGTACACTACAATCAATATCCTAATACACCTATCATTGGAAAAGGAAGGACATTGTCAGCAATCGGATCGCCAAGTAGGTTAGAGAAGTTCAAAAAGGCCTGTAGGACACAGACACTGTTAAATTCTTGATGCAACAAACATGTCAAGCAAAGGGTAGACCTAAAATCCCATGAAAGGAAGTGTTGGTGAAAATATAATAACAGCTGAAAAAAAAAAATTAAGATAAAAAGTCTTCAAGTTGAGACACAAATATCTTGCTCTCACTATGGAGATTCTAACCCACAGCAGCAAAATCTTCACTGCTCTAGTAATAAACCTCTTGACTTATCCCCTCCGGGATATAATAACCTGATAACTTTGTATGACTCAAATAAACTCTACCCAAGTTGTTGAGTCCAAAGCTCCACAAAAATAGACACCTTCCTTAACAAAATAAAACTCTCTTTTTTATCCAACCTCACTTTTTCATGCACTTCAAATATTTTCTATATACCATCACAAGGTAGAATGGCATTTATAGGTGTGAAACCTTCCATAGAAGAATTTTGAAGTTAGTGCCATAGTAAAATTGATGAACAGGGAGAACATGGGTTGGTGGATTACTTATACATCGTTTGGTAGGGTGAATAAGAATGACACTGAATAAGGTATATTAGTAATGTTGGAATTAGTTATGCTAGGATTAGAAATGTTGGATCAGTTATGCAAGAATTAGTTATGCTGACATTATTTTTTATCGACTATTTAGTTTGTGACATTAAATGAATAAGGTGCATTAAAATAGGCATAGTACTGAATAAGGTGTATTAGAATAGGAATAGTACCCAACATTGTTCATGTCATGGTTTACTATGCATAAAAATAGTATTTGAATAGTGTGTATAACTAATACATGTATTTGTTATTCCAGACTTAAATTTGCAAGCAAACATTGTACTAAAATTTAGTGCTACTACTATTCTTATAAACCCATTAAGAACAAGAACTTTTTACCTACCCTTACCACCAATTAAAGCTTACATTTTAAAACATTTTAGGAGCAATAAAATGACAACATATATATATATATATATATATATACAAAAATTAATAAAAATAAGTACGAGAATTAGAGAAAGATATGGAGTGTACCAAACATCTACATAAAAGCAGGAAAAATATAACTATAAGCCATAAATTAATGTTGAAAGTTGAACCTTGCTCCAACGAGTTGTCAACTTCACACAAAATTTAATAGCACTTGACTAGTAATTTAGAGGGAGGGGGGGGGGGGGGGNCGAGAATTAGAGAAAGATATGGAGTGTACCAAACATCTACATAAAAGCAGGAAAAATGAAGAAGAATTCGGGCATTTATAGTTTAGAATTAGGGCTGAAGCGTAAAAATTGATAGGGGTAGTTATTTTTGGGCGGAGGGGGAGGCTGAAAGACTATTTTTGGTCATTGCCAACTATTAGGAAAAAAACTTTTGCATTCGGGTGGCGTGGCCCCATTCCATGCCCAAATTCCATCTCACCCCATCCAGATGGTAATGGGCTAAACCGGTCCCGTTAGTGGGACGGGCCGGGACCGTAATGGGCCATCCCACCCCATTAGACAACCCTACTTTGCACAATAGCCATTAGAAATTCCCATTTAGTAATTTAACTTGTATTCTCAGGTTGACCATTACAGTAACCATGAGTATCAAGTATATTTGTGGATATAAAGTTAAACATAAACTCAAGCTCACCTCTTTCGAAGATGAGGGATCAGATAACTAGCTACTGGATTAGCAAATGATGTCTAGGGCATCGTGAGTAATAAGATCCTAGTGAATGTGATTGAATTCCTACATGGAGATTTTGTATCACCTTAATAGGTATAGCTCTTGATGCTCGCTGGTCACACAAATTATTTGTTTGTATGCATATGTGTCATAGACATGATATTGGTTAGGGGTCTATCCCACCATGAGCAAAGAAGGAGATGTTGGATTTCCGCTATGGGTCGTGGGTCACTCTACGTGGGCAAATGACCCGAATGTAAGAGATAAAATTAAAAAATAACTTCCCAGAGAGAATGTATTGGGAAGTAACCAACCAGAAACGTGCATTGATCGGTATTTGCAACAGTAAAGTCTCTCCTCCTCTACATAAAGATGATCCTACATTCTTCAATGGTGTGTGGAAAAAAATCTCTACAATACACACACAAAAGATTCAAAGGGACATCAGTTCATGAACAGAACTCCGCATCCAAGAGAGACGAAGTCGGCTTGGGGCAATTTCTCGACACAAGACTTGTTTTGTTGTTAACAGGTAAGCAATCAATATTCTTGTTACTGTACAAATCCTACAGCATTGAACGTTGTCTTGTAATGTAAGCTGTCAAATTGGAAATATTCATACCAAAGTTGTACATCTAGAGTGTAGATACTACAATTTGATCATCACCAGCAAAATAACATCACAGTGGCATAGAAGAAGATAAAGTTGGATAGGATGACATGAACTTATTTAGTCAGTAGTTCTAATAGATAAAACTCTGCTATCACTAACTCCAGACATCAAGAAAACTACGATTATGATAAAACATTTTTAAAAAATATGATACCAACGACATATCTATTGTAAGGATTTAGTACAGCTTCCGAAAATATGTTTTTGAATCAATTAATTAGTTATAGAACAAAGTAAGCGAAAGCAGAACTTAGATAGAATTAATACCTTTTCAGGAGGACTTCGCATCCTAATACGCTTTTCATATTTAAAGAATACTTTTCTTCTGTAAGCATCTGCATATACAAGTTAACCCTAATTATACTCAAACCCACAAAAGAAATTGAAAAGATTTTAGTGAAATTAATTACCTCCAAAGAGATAGTTTGGTCGATGGTGGTCAAGAGATTGTGATGTGTGGGAAAAAGACAAAGATGGGTAATTTGGTGAAGAATAAGAGTAACATGCGAAAGCTAAAGTGGAACTGGTAATGATTCCACCAATCCATTTGAGGAAAGATATTGAAGTGCTCTTTGGATCCAGCTGAACTTCAGTTCCACTTAAATGGCTAAAATGGCGGAGTTGGGTTGTCGGCCTACAACCAATCGGTGGTGTACATCGCCGGAGTCCCGACCAAGATGGCATACTTTACTTGAAAACTATGCTTGCAATTTCTAGGGTCAACCGTATAAATGCAAATTACATACGGCCTGTTTGGACAGCCCGCTTGATAATTAGATTTGGTATAATTATACTATACAAATTATTTGATTGGTCATATAATTACTTGATCCGCACATAATTGACATGGTAATTACACTACCAATTCTTTGTAATGACATACAAATTACTTTTAAGTTTAATATTATTACTTTTATGTTTTCATTTTAATTTAATTTTTATTGTAATAATTTAAATTCTTTTATTATTATTATTATTCTAAAATTTTGTTTTTTATTTTATATTATTTATATTTCATTTCAATCTCATTCTAAACCTTGTGATTCCATGCAATTTTTCGTATGATCTATTTTTTTATGTCATGTTTATTTTCTTCATTAGCATAATTTTGTTAGTATTCTAATTTTCAAATTAAATTGAAATTCATTATTGAGTAGGGTTATACATTTATGTTTTTCTTTTATTTTAAATCATATTTATGTAACAATGTTGGAATTTGACATAAGAGTATTATGTTAAAAATATTTGTTTTGAATTTAGAACTTATGTTATATTTTCAGTTTCATTTGTTTAGTAGTATTGACTTGAGACTTCACATTGACAGTCATTTATTTTTTGTTAGACTTGATAGATTATCTTTTTCTCAAATATTTTAATAATTTATGACATTTTATTTATAATATTAATCTTTTTGTCAAACATGCATTTCAGTATATTCATAGAAATATTGTACTTTTAGTTCTTATGATTAGTTCAATTGAAATACACTGATTTAAAAAATACAAATCAGTTGTTTTTTCATAATATTAGTAAAGAACATATGTTTATTAATTAATATATTTTCAAAAGACCAATATATATCTTAAATATTTAATTTAATATCATTTATAAAGTTTCTTATTTCTCTAATATATAAATTTAAAATAATTTTTTTTAAAATTTTAATATAATTTTATGATTGCAATTGTGCATCCAAACAGTACATTTGTAATTACACTGGGCAAACAAGCATGCCAGTATAATTACTCGATTATGTAATTACTAGGCGAGTAATTACTACCCTAGTAACTACACCAATTCCAATTACCAGGTGGCAGTCATCCTTGTCACGATCCAAAGTACACCCTAGACATGACATGTTGAATAGGATCCCATTAGTTTAGAAGGTGATGACAAGTTGCAGCCTTGTAGTGTCATTGCTACTAGATCGTTAGTACAAAAGAAGGAGGATCCTGGAGCATTTACTGTTCCATGTACTATTTGCATGTTACACTTTGCTAAGACCCTATGTGATTTGGGAGCTAGCATAAATCTGATAATGCTATCTGTGTTCAAAAAGTTGGGCTTGGGAGCCCCCAAATCGACTGTCATGTGGCTATTTATGGATTATCGTATTGTGAAGAAATCAATTGGGATGCTACAAGATGTTCATGTTAAAGTTGAGGCATTCATATTTTCGACGAATTTTGGGATATTAGACAGGTGGTTGACTTTGAAGTGCCTATTATAATAGGGAGACCATTCCTTGTTACTGGGCGTACTTTAGTTGATATGGCAAGAGGGTAGATGATATTCTGATTGAACACTGAAAAGATGTTTAATATTTGTAAATCAATGAAGCATCAAAGTGATCTTAAATCGATATCCATTATGAATAATACTATTGAGGAGGAACCAGAGGTGACAATTGAGGAGAGTAAGGTCTTGAAGCATTAGCTATCGTGATCATGAATTTTGATGGAGAGTACATTGAAGAGTATGATGATTTAGTTGCTACACTTTATGAGGAAGATTATACTCTTCACTCTCCAAGGAAGCTTGATTTAGACCTGAAAATTTTTAAAACTCCGCCTACAAAGCCATATATTGATGAGCCTCCGAAGTTAGAACTAAGGGTTCTCCCATCTCATTTGCGGTATGTGTTTTTCGGCCAAAATATTACCTTGCTAGTTATTATTATTACTGATTTGAATCACAAGCAAGTAGAAGCTTTGATATCGGTGTTGAAACGGTTCAAAAAGGCGATTGGATGGACGATTGCTGACATTATTGGTATTCCACCGGATATATGTTCTTATAATATCCAACTCATATCTAATAACAAGCCAAGTATTGAGCACTAAAGAAGGCTGAATCCACCAATACATTGTCCATTCAGGCAAGGTGATGCTCACTAGGTGATCCTCCTTTCTTGTTTGGCGATCATCAGTGTATTGCGTTTTTTTTTCTGCATTTTTGGCTATTCTTTAAAACCTTCATCTTGCCTTGTTCATTAGCCTTCATAGTTGCAAAACATCAAGATATCATAAGAATAGGACAAAATTAAACATTGAAGACAATAATTATTAAGCTAAATAGACCTCAAATGAGTGCAAATCTACCACTCATCAACGACCTCACCAACCTCAAACAAACCAATAGGAAACCAACACCACCTACCATAGAGAGCCTCAAATGATTCCATCCCAATATTAGAATGATAGATATTACTATTATAAGAAAACTCAAAAAAGAGGCAACTAATCATTCTAATTACCCTTAAAGTCAATGACACAATCTCTCAATATATCTTCTAAAGTCTAAATAGTACGCTCGGCATGTCCATCAGTTTAAAGATGAAAAGTTGTGCTAAGATTCACTTGATTACCAAGACCCATTCGGAATGATCTCCAAAATTGAGATGTAAACTGAATAACATGGTCAAACATAATCGATAAGGACACTCCATGCAACCGCACCATTTCTCGAATATAAAACTTGACATATTCTTCGGTCGAAAATGAATTATTTACGGGAAGGAAATGAGCCAACTTGGTCATTCGATCCATATTGGCCCTAATCAAATCAAATTGACAACGAGTACGTGGTAAACTCAAAATGAAGTCCATATTCAAATCTTCCCACTTACAAGTAGAAGTACAAATATCTTAAGCCAAACCACAGGGTTTTTGATCCTCAACTTTCACTTGTTGACAATTAGTACACCTAGCCACAAATTTCGCTATATCCTTCTTCATCTCATTCCACCAACAAACCTCCTGCAAATCACAGTACATCTTGGTGGCTCTCAAGTGAATAGAATACTGAGAACTGTGAGCTTCCGTCAAAATCTAATTCCTCAACTCATCGACATTCAGGACATATAACCGACCTTGGTATTGGATGTAACGACTCAGAAAATGATATGTTAAACTAAAGCCTAAACGTGGGGGTTAACGTCAAGGGTTAAGGGCAATGACTAAGGGTTTTGGGTGTAGGCCATGGTTTGGGGACCAAGGTTGCCTAAAACTAGGCTTAGCTACTGCCTACCAAGACCGCGAGGGTCTTCACGACTCGTGGTGTCCACCACGAGTCATGGTGCCACTCGTGGTTGGCTAGGCAGTATGCCCTAGTTTGGTTCCAAGCCAAGGCACCCCTTCACGAGCCACTTCACAGCTCGTGGTCATGACCACAGGCCATGGGAAGGCTCATGGGGCTGCCTTAGTTTAATGGGAATTGGAAGATATTGAGGGAGCTACTACCCCAAAGACCACAGGCACCACTACGAGCCGTGGTGCCCTAGACGGTCCCTCAAAGTGGTCATCAAGATCACTTGGGCTCAAAGGGAGGCAAGGCAGTTTGGCCAGGCCATTGCCTCAAGACCACTGTAACGACTTGTAAAATAAATAAGCGAAGCTAGAGCCTAACTAGTGAGAGTGTGAGTTTGTCATGAGGTTTGAGGTGGTTTAATGTTGTCCCAAGCTATGGTTGAGGGGTTTAGGGGTTAAACGTCAAGGTACAACTCCCCAAGGGCCACCCTAGGGGTCCTTGAGAAGGACCCTGAAGCCTAACCCCCAAGACCCCAAGATCACCAAAATATGGAAATTTAGGGTGACCTACGGATGGGGTTCACGACCAGTAGGTCCATCCATGCCCCGTGGATGGCCTCCGTAGGTCAAGCCCCATTTTGCCAAGTTGCAGCCCAGACCACAGACCAACAGGACGGTCCGTGATTGGACTCACGGTCTGTGAGTCTAGGTCGTCATTTGCAACTATTTTGCTGTCAAGTTGCGGCCAAGTGTGAGGGTGGTTTGGTAATTAGCTAATTAATTTTTTTAAGTGTATGGACGGTTATTTTAAGTGTATTAAGATATTTTAAGAGTATTAAGATATTTTAAGAGTATTAAAACAATAAAATACTATTTTAGATTTCATTATTCAAAATCCCCAAATCATAACCCCTCCCTCTCCAAATATCTTCTCTCTAGAACTCCATTGAAGACCAAGAGAAGAAGAAGACTTAGGGCTTGAAGAGGAAGGCTAATTGAGTGGATTTTTGTGTATTAATCTATTAAGGTATGGTGATCCTTCATCTAGGGGTAGCTTTCACCCCTAGAGTCCAAGTTTTCAAGTTTATGAAAAACCTAGGGTTTTACTCAATCTCATGGGTTCTTTCCTCAAACGATTTCAAATGGTTAGTAATGTCATATTATGGTTGTATTAGTGTTTAATTGATGATTTATACTCTATGAACCAATGGTTTCTCTCAATTCCTAAATTGTGCCTTTATGAAGTGAGTTTGTTGATGATGAATGTATATGAATTGAATATGGTTGAATTGCTTTGGATTATTAAAGTATATCATTACCCATTCCCTAATTGTAGTAAATTATTGGTGTGTTGGTGTTTTGGAAATATGACCCTTGAAGGGTAAGTTATGATCAATTACTTGTTGAATTAGAATTGTGAATTAGATGTTGATCCACTTGAAATGTGGAGGTGTTTATTTTGCTATGTACGTGGTGGTATTGAATTGGTGGATATCTTCCTTGTATATCTATATATGAAGGATCTATGTATGATCACCAATTGAAGGATATGCATGTGAATTCAATGATAATGTGATGATCATGATTTGAATGTAATTGTGCTATTATCGAAAGGCTATTGTCAATTATGAACTTATGAATGTTGATGATGAAGTATGAAGGGTTACCCTATGTATTGATGTATATTGAATTGGTAGTCTTAAAGCATCATTTTCTTGTGTTGATGAATGTGACATTGAATGTTGTATCATGAGTTGGTAGGCTTAGGCATCCTCTCTTGTATAATGAGTGTGTATTGGCATAATGATGATGAATCGATAGGTCTATGGCATTCCTTTCAATAAACAACCAATGAATGTGTCTTGACTTAATGAACATGAATCGGTAAACCTAGTGTTGGTAACCTTTGCTTGATGAGTCTTTGACCAATTCTAATGTTGTGTGTTAGGATCGGTAGGCTAGTGGCACCCTTCCATAAATGAATGAATGATAAACCTTGAATCGGTAGACCCAAATGATGGTAGCCCTTTCACGTGTGAGATGATGACCCTTGTATCGGTAGACCCAATGATAATGACACCCTTCTTGGGAAGTCAATGAGCTATCCTTAAGGTACCTTGAATCGGTAGACCTAGTGATGGTGACCCTTTCTTGTGAAATGTACTTTGGGTTGGTAGACCTAGTGTTGGTAGCCCTCTCAAGTACAATGATGTTAATATGAATGAACTACTCTATGGGAATGGAGGCTAAGCACCGAGTGGATATGGTAAGATGGAAACTCTTCCAATGTTAGGCTAGGGTTCCAATGAACATCTTCATTTCCCCTAACTATGAGCCCACATAGGATATATATATTAGCCAGTGGTCTTCTTACCAAAGCTAAGATATTACCTAGTTCTACCTTAGGCAAGTAGAACTCCTTTCTTCGGTGCGGGGTCATATGACACCGGATTCCATGACTTAGCTCTCATGGTCTATGTCGGTTAAACACCTATTCCCATCAAGTGATTATAGTTTATTGAGAAGTTCTATGAAGTGTGGGTAGTAGTATGAGATGCTATCCATACATGGCACTAGTAGCCTTCAAGAGGGCTATAGCGAGTTCTCTAAGTCTTAATGACTAATGAATGAAAGTCCTCTAAATGAAGTTATTGAAGAATGTTGACTCTTAAATGCTTAATGTGATGATGCATGCTATACTTGGGTTATATTATGAGTTATTTTCCCTGGTCATGTCTTATGAAATGTTATGTTTCTTATGTGTGGATATTGTGCAAAGGTGAAAAGGAAGAAATAGTAAGTTCACTTTTGGTGACTTTAATGTGGTGCCTTAGTGTGGATGGTGGTATGGGACGCTATCCATACATTGCACAAGGTATAACATAAGGGTTACTTGAGGTGAAGGTAATGTCTTACATGTTGGTATTGTTCAAATGTGATGTTGTCACTTGTTATTTGATGTCTCTTATGCTATTGTTCATGATGTTTCTAAAAAGTGGCATAATGCATGGTTTCCAACTAAAATGTCCCTTTTTAAAGCATATTTTTGCATGGTCGTCATACTTAGTACATTTTTGTATACTAACCCATTCTTCTATGTTTTTACTATAAGTGTAGGTTCCGGCAAGTGATTGCTTCTAGCTAGATTGAAGTGATTGGATTGAGATTTTCCTCTAAGGCTAAAGTGGTACGTCCTCATAGATTGAGGACAAGAGTCTTTTTGAAGGTTCTTTCCTTTTTCATGTAATAGACAATTCTAGTCTTTTCAATTGTAAAGGGTCGTGTCCCTATTTTTGTTCAAGATTGTGTCTAAGATGGCCATGTGAGATATAGACTTCCGTTTGTGTTTAAATGTTTATGAATGTTAGATTGTGTGGTTTAAAATAAAAAGTTTTAAATTTCGTACTATTTCAAATACGTATGCAATGAATGAGCTATGAGGCTTGTATAAGACTCCTTCGGGGTTGAGTACGCCGTGTCACATCCGGGGTCTAGACTCGGGTCGTGACAACCACGACTCGTGGTCTTGACCACGGATCGTGGAAGGTCTCGTGGTCCTCCCTTAGGCCCTTGAGGGCTTGGCATGGTGGGAAGGCACACTGGTCAAGGGACCAAGGGCACCACCACGAGCCGTGGTGCCCCTCACGACCCATTGAGTTGGGCGTGGTTCCTGACAGGCTGCCCAAGTTGAGGGTATTTTAGGTAATTTCATTTTAATTAATTAATGTGTGGGGTTGTTTTTAATTATTTTATATCACTAGTATATATAGTTTTAAGTCCTAAAACAAGTCATTTACTCCTTATTTCAAAACACCCCAAAGTTAGAAACCTCTCTTCTCAAAAGTTCTCTCTCTAGAAACCTCCATTGGAGGTAAAGGATTCAAGCTTCCAAGGTCAAGACTTCAAGTTTTTCAAGGGATTTTTGTGGATTCTTCCATAAAAGGTATGGTAGTCTTCATCCTTGACTTAGTTTCTTTCAATCTTGGCATGGGTTCGATTCCAAATGATTTTCAAAGGCTTTATTGCATTGAATTATGAATGAATTGTGGTTTTTAAAGATGAATTAAGATGATTTCTTCCTAGAATCCATGGTTTCCCCCAAATTCTTAAGTGGTGAATTGAGATTGGGAATTGATTGATTATGCAAGTATGTTGAATTGTTAATGTTTATATGGGATTAGTTATTGAATCATGTCAATTTCCTTATCTATTGTAGTATCTTAGATTTATGGGTTGATGTTAGTTCATAGCCCTAAGGGGCAATTTCATGAAGGATTATGTATTATTATGATGTGAAGTATATATATGTGTGTGATCTCAATGAAAGTGTTATGATCATGTTTAGAATGTAAGTGTGTTATGATTGAATGTTATTTCTCAATTAACACCTATGAATGATGAGGCTATATGTGAAAGGTGATTCCCACATACACACACTCATGAATGACTAATGAATGAAGTTTCTATGACTATGTTAATAGTGATGGGTTGATTGAAAGGCTATTCTCAATTGTACTCTAATGAATGATAATGACATCTTGTGAAAGAACTTTCTCACAATATGGGATTCTTAGTTGAAAGGTTGTTCTCATCTTTGAATCTATGAGTTATCTAATGAATGATGGGTTTGAGATAGATACTCAGCCGTAAGTTGAAGTGGGGTATCTAGTAGCAATCGCTTATCCCATAATAATGAACTAATGTAATGAATGTCAAGTACTCCATGGGGAATAATGCTAAGCACCAAGTGGATATGGATTGAGATGGAAGCCCTCATGTGAGTTGAGGCGGGGTTTCTAGTAGCAATCTCTTGAGATGGATGCCCTCACGTGAGTTGAGGCGGGGTATCTAGTAGCAATCTCCCTATCCCGTAACTATGTGCCCACATAGGATATTAGCTAGTGGATCCACCTAAGCTAAAAGTAATGGTCCTAACTTAAGCAAGTAGGAATCCCTTATCCGGTGAGGGTGACACCGGGATTCCATGATTTAGCTCTCATGGTCTATGTCGGTTAAGGCTTACCCCCACAAAGAATGTTAATGAACTGTGGTTTCTCAAGAATGTACTACTTAGTATGGGTGGTAGTATGGGATGCCATCCATGCATTGCAAAACTAGGCTTTGAGAGAGGTTGTGGTGTGTTCCTTTATAATGTTAAGTGTAATGAATGTGCTCTTATGATGATGTTAATGAGAATATTGGCTTAATGTCTAATGAATGAAGGTGTTCTTAATGAAGCTAATGGGGAATGTTGACTTATGTATTTAATATAATGATGCATGCTATACTTGGATTGTATTATGAGTTACTTCCTTGTCATGACTTAATGAATATGAATGTGCCTTGTCTGTGGTGGCTTCAAGGAGTACTTAGTGTGAGTAGTAGTATGGGATGCTACTTATACATTGCACAAGTATGACTTAGAGTTGCCCTAAGTGATGGTCTTTATGTGTTGATATGACTTATGTAATGTTTATGTCTCCTATGTATGAGTATTGTGTAAGGATGGAAAGGTTAAATGGTAAGTTCACTCTTGGTGGCCATAATGTGATACTTTAGTATGGATGGTGGTATGGGACGCTATCCATACATTGCACAAGGTATAGCTTGAGGGTTACTTGAGGTGAAGGCTTAATGTAAAGGTAATGGTTTATATGATGATTTTGTTCTAATGTGGTTAAATGACTTTTATGTTGGTTATGGTTGAATATTATGCCTCTTATGCTTATGTTCATGAAGTTTTCTCAAAATGGCATATATCATGACTTTCAAATAAAATGTCCTTTTAAGCATGTTTTTGCATGGCTACATACTTAGTACTTAATTGTTCTAACCCATATTTCTTAATGTTTACTACAAGTGTAGGTTTCGGCAATTGAGTCTCTCTAGTTGAAGCTTGGATTTGAGATTCTCCAAGACTAAGTGGTATGTCCTCATAGATCGAGGACAAGTGTTTAGATGTTTCCTTTTTTTCAAGTAATAGACTTTGTTAAGGTTTTCGATTGTAAAGGGTCGTGACACTATTTTGTTTAAAGATATTTTTTAGATGGTCATGTGAGACGATAGACTTCCGCTTGCTTTTAATGTTTTTGATTGTTGGATTTCTAAAAGAAAGTTTTAAATACCGCACTATTTTCCTTATATCTAATGTTTGAATGTTATGAGGCTTGTATGAGACTTTTGGGAGTCTTGTACACCGTGTCGCTTTCGGGGTATAGGCTTGGGTTGTGACGTTGGAGAACACTATCTCTCCCTTAGAATAAAGCCTCAATGGCATTTTCAGAAACCAACTTCTTCAGATCAAACCAAAAATAGATCCAGAACTTGCTTAGCCTTCACATCTGATGCAAGAGACAATTCCAAACTATTCTGAGAAATCACCCCATCCTCAATAGAATCGACCAAGTGAATACCCAATTGGGCCAAATCATGAACATCACGAACTAGCTCTTTCTAACCATCCTCAGCATGTGCAATACTTCCCATAGATAGCCGACTAAGAGCATCTACCACCATATTTTCTTTACTCGGATGATAAAGGACACTCATGTTATAATCTTTCAATAACTCAAGTCATCTCCTTTGGCAAAGATTCAACTCCTTTTGAGTGAATAGATGTTTCAAGCTCTTGTGGTCGGTAAACACATCTACATGAATACCATCTAGGTAATGTCTCCAAATCTTAAAAGCAAACACTACCGCCGCTAACTCCAAATCGTATCTTGAATGATTATTTCCATGCACCGTTAGTTGCCTTGAAGCATAAATGATGACTTTTCTATGTTGCATCAAAAAACATCCAAGACTAATCTGTGAGGCATCACAATAAGCCACAAAACCATATGATCCTTCCGGTAACGTCAAAATAGGGGCTGAAGTGAGTCTATCCTTTAACTTTCAGAAACTCTCTCACAAGCTTCTAACAAAAGAAATTCATCTTTTTTTAGTCAATGTCGTCAAAGGCAAAGCAATAGAGGAAAGTATTTCCACAAACCTTAAATAATAACCAACCAAACCCAAGAAACTCCGCATATATGAAGTGGACAAAGGTCTAGGACAATTCTTAACCACCTCAAAGCTGTGTTCGAAATGTCACTTTCCCATACCCTTAATTGGTGATAACCTTTCCAAAGGTCAATCTTAGAGATGAAACTCGAACCTTGGAGTTGATCAAACAAGTTATCAATCCTTAAAATAACATACTTATTCTTTATGCTAACTTTATTCAATTTTGATAGTCAACGCACATATCCATCCTTCTTTCGAACAAACAACACCGGAGCACCCCATGAAGAGTTACTCGGTCTAATAAAATTCTTATCCAACAAATCCTTCAATTGGTCATTAATTTTTTAAGTTTTGTCAAGGTCATACAGTAACGAGGAATAGAGATAGACTGGTGTCTTGGAGAAGGTCAATACTAATGTTTTTTTCTCTTTCGGATGGAATACTTGGAAGATTATCAGAAAACACTTTTGGAAACTCATTTACAATTGGAACTGACTTAAGAGTAAGGGTTTCAAAATTTGTATCCCTAGCACGAACAAGATGATAAATACAACCCTTAGAAATTATCTTCTTAGTCGCAAGACATAAATTGACCTTTCAGAGAATAATTTTCCCATTTCCATTTTAATATAGCATATCAAGCTCTATCAAATCAACATGACTGACTCTATGAGAAACAAAACCAGGACATTTTTTATAAACGTTTTAGAATCACAAATAGGTGTAGCCACCAAAAAATGATTAGAAAGGATTTCAGGAGCAACATCAAATCTCATGGACTAATAAAGAGAAACAAATGACAAGGTATCACTCAATTCAAGAAAAGAATACACATCAAAATGAAATACTTTCAACATACTGGTCATAATATCCAAAACCCTCGTGATCTTGTTGAGTCTAAAGTGCATAACTCATATTTTGATGAGGAGCACCCAAACCAGAACCACTAGACTAAGCTTTCATACCATCCATTCCCTTGGTATCTTGCAAAGGACAATCCTTCATCTTGTGATCACTCTACCCACAACCAAAGCGAATATCCATACAGGCTAAGTATTTTCTCACGTAACTCTTGCCACATTTTTTGTAAGAAAGAATAGAAGATGCATTTCCACCACCTTGTTGAGACATATGTTAGATACCTTATCCATGTTGAACCTAGGAGCCGTAGCACTAGAAGAACCTTGGCCGAACAACTTTTACCGAAATTGAGGATGACCATGTCCACTTGACAAATAATAAGTAAAGTCATCATCACCGGTTCTTGCCCTCTTTAACTCCCTAGACTTTTCTTTTAGATTTTCCTCTTCAATTTATTAGGCTTGTATCTTCATAAGAGAGATATTCATTTCCTTGATCAATATGGTGGTACAACACTGTTTAACTACCATTTCATACACACCCAATACAAACTTACTCATCATTTCCCTAGAGTCAACAACCATAGTCGGAGTATACTTAGACAATTGCATAAACATCAAAGCATACTCCTTCACACTCATATTTCCTTGACCAATATTAATGAACTCAAGCACCTTCACTTCTCTCATCTCAAGAGGAATGAAACGATCAAGGAAAGCCCCTTTGAATTTCTTCCAATCAAAATGACCCACATCAATAGTCCCTTCTTCCTTCCATTGGTTAAACCTGATAACACTCAAATCACTTCTCAAAACAAATTAAAAGAGTGAGTGGTCATCGTCAATAGAAATCCAACAAAGAGTCGGGTCGAATCCCACAGAGAATGTTATATCGTAGAGAATTCCTATCAAGAGATTTGTATATTAAGATCACTCATTTATAAAAGTAAGAACAAGTGGGTGGATACTTCCACCAAGTTTGTATAAAGCTTTGGTTATCAATTATCACAATTAAACTAAAATGGAAGATTTCAAGAATTAACAAGCAATCTAGGGGTGTGGGGAATGGAAATTGATGTCACTTAAGGGTAATTGTGTTGCTCTATAGTGGTGAACATTCATGAATAGGCCAAGTCATCTTAATTGACGCAAATCATCTTTCGATGCCAAAGAATCTATGCATAGAATATTTTGTTGGTCTCATCTAAATGTCAGTCTAGACAACCCGATACCTTCCTGTATTCTCCCTTTCAAGAACAGGGCAAATAGATCTGACCCATAACATTTATTTTCAAGCAAGTTACAGACATCAAACCTAAATTGCTAGTATCAGACTAATTACTCACTCCAATCAATCTCTTCCGAGCATCAGCTGGAGATTAGAAGTAAGAATTAAGTTTGCAACCTTAATCTACAAATTAACCACATTCTAATTAGACAAAATTCATGTATGAAAGTAGCAACATAGAGCATCACACACTACCCACTACATTAACTCAACACTAAACCCCATGATTGCACCCCTAGATCTTGGGGATTTTGCCACCCATCACAAAAAACAAAGAGATTATACTTCCATGAAAGAAGCCATAAGTAACAAGAAATTAACCAATTTCAAGTAAACTCACTTTGGATTCGACTTCAATTTGTCAATTTCAAGCACAAAGTGTTAAAATCCCCGAAAACTAGAAAAGTGTTCTTCAAAAGTAACGTGTCTTCTCTCTCTAAACTCTTTACACAAAACTGATATTTTCTATTCAGTGTCATCTGATCTCTAATTTCTCTCTTCTCTGGGTTATTTATAATTTGTAGAAATTAGGCCCAAGATTCCACTACGCGACTCAATCGACCACATTTTTAGAAACCGACTTCTTCAGATCAACCAAAAATGGATCCAAAATTTGCTTAGCCTTCACATCTGATACAAGAGATGATTCCAAACTATTCTGAACAATCACCCCACCTTAATAGAATCAACCGAGTGAATACCCAATTGAGCCAAATAATGACCATCACGAACTAGCTCTTTCTAACCATCCTCAACATGTGCAATACTTCCCTTAGATAGCCGACTAAGAGCATCTACCACCACATTTTCTTTACTCGAATGATAAAGGACTCTCATGTTATAATCTTTCAATAACTCAAGCCATCTCCTTTGGCAAAAATTTAACTCCTTTTGAGTGAATAGATGTTTCAAGCTCGTGTGGTCGGTAAACACATCTACATGAATACAATATAGGTAATGTCTCCAAATCTTAAAAGCAAACACTACCGCCGCTAACTCCAAATCATGGCTTGAATTGTTCTTTTCATGCACCTTTAGCTGCCTTGAAGCATAAATGATGACTTTTCTATGTTGCATCAAAACACATCCAAGACCAATATGTGAAGCATCACAATAAGCCACAAAACCATCCGATCCTTCCGGTAACGTCCAAATAGGGACTGAAGTGAGTCTATCCTTTAACTCTCAAAAACTCTCTCACAAGCTTCTAACCATAGAAATTCATTTTTTTTGAGTTAATGTCGTCAAAGGCGAAGCAATAGAGCAAAATCTTTCCACAAACCTTCTATAATAACCAACCAAACCCAAGAAATTCCGCATATATGAAGTGGACAAAGGTCTAGGTAAATTCTTAACCACCTCAAAGTCGTGTTCGAAATGTCATTTTCCTTTACCCTTAATTGGTGATAACCTTTCCAAAGGTCAATCTTAGAGATGAAACTCGCACCTTGGAGTTGATCAAACAAGTTATCAATCCTTGGAATAACATACTTATTATGTATGGTAACTTTATTCAATTTTTGATAGTCAATGCATATATCCATCCTTCTTTCGAACAAACAACACTAGAGCACCCCATGGAGAGATACTCGGTCTGATAAAACTGTTATTCAACAAATCCTTCAATTGGTCCTTTAATTTTTTTAAGTTCTGTCAGGGTCATACAGTAAGGAGGAATACAGACAGACTGCGTATTTTGGAGAAGGTTAATACCAAAGTTTTATTTTCTTTTAGATGGAATACTGGGAAGATTATCGGAAAACACATTTGGAAATTCATTTACAGTTGGAATTGACTTAAGATTAGGGGTTTCAAAATCTGTATCCCTAGCACGAACAAAATAAATAATACAACCCTAAAAAATTATCTCTTAGTCGCAAGATATAAATTGACTTTTAAGAGCATAATTTTTCCCTTTCAATTATAATATAGCATGTCAAGCTCTACCAAAACAACATGAGTGACTCTATGAGAAACAAAACCAGGACATTTTTTATAAACTCTTTCAGCAATAAGAGAATAACAAACAGGTGTAGACAACAAAAAGAGATTAGAAAGGATTTTAGGAGCAACATCAAATCTCATGGACTAATAAAGAGCAACAAATGACAAGATATCACTCTAATCAAGAAAAGAATACACATCAAAATGAAATACTTTCAACATACTGGTCACAATATCTAGAACCTCGTGATCTAGTTGCGTCTAAAGTGCATAAATCATATTTTGATGAGGAGCACTAGAACCAGAACCACTAGACTAAGCTTTCCTACCATCCATTCCCTTAGTAACTTGCAAAGGACAATTATTCATCTTCTGATCATTCTTCCCACAACCAAAACAAATATACATACCGGCTAAGCATTTTCTCACGTAACTCTTGCCATATGGTAAGCAAGAATAGAAGATCCATTTCCACCACCTTCTTGAGACATAGGGTTAGAGTTCTTATCCATGTTGAACCTAGGAGCCGTAACACTAGAAGAACCTTGGTTGGAGAACTTTTACCGAAATTGAGGATGACCATGTCCACTTGACAAATAATAAGTAAAGTCACCCTCATCGGTCTTTGCCCTCTTTAACTCCCTAGACTTTTCTTTTAGCTTTTCCTCTTCAATTTGTTGGGCGTGTATCTCCAAAAGAGAGATATTCATTTCCTTGATCAATATGGTGGTACATCACTCTTTAATTACCATTTCAGACACACCCGATACAAACTTACTCATTCTTTCCCTAGAGTCGGTAACCATAGTCGGAGTATACTTAGACAATTTCATAAACATCAAAGCATACTCCTTCACACTCATATTTCCTTGACCAATATTAATGAACTCAAGAACCTTCACTTTTTTCATCTCAAGAGGAAAGAAACAATTAAGGAAAGCCTCTTTGAATTTCTTCCAATCAAAAGGACCCACATCAATAGTCCCATCTTCCTTCCATTGGTTAAACCTGATAACACTCAAATCACTTCTCAAAACAATTTAAAAGAGTGAGTGGTCATCTTCAATAAAAATCCAACAAAGAATCGGGTCAAATCCCACAAAGAATGTTATATCGTAGAGAATTCCTATCAAGATATTTGTATATTAAGATTGTTCATTTATAATAGTAAGAACAAGTGGGTGGATACTTACCACCAAGTTTGTATAAAGCTTTGGTTATCAATTATCACAATTAAATTAAAATAGAAGATTTCAAGAGTTAACTAGCAATCTAGGGGTGTGGGGGATTGGAAATCGATGTAACTTAAGGGCAATTGTGCTGCTCTATAGTGATGAACATTTATGAATAGGCTAAGTCATCTTAATTGACGCAAATCATCTTTCGATCTTAAATCATCTATGCATAGAATATCCTGTTGGTCTCATCTAAATGTCAGTCTAAACAACCCGATACCTTACTGTATTCTCTCTTTCAAGAACAGGGCAAATAGATCTGACCCATAACATTTATTTTCAAGCAAGTTACAGACATCAAACCTAAATTTCTAGTATCAGACTAATTACTCACTCCAATCAATCTCTTCCGAGCATCAGCTGGAGATCAGAAGTAAGAATTAAGTTTGCAACCCTTAACCCATAAATTAACCACATGCTAATTAGACCAATTTCATGTATGAAAGTAGCAACACAGAGCATAGCATAATACCCACTACATTAACTCAACACTAAACCCCATGATTACCCCCCTATATCTTGGGAATTTAGCCACCCTTCACAAAAAATAAAGAGATTATACTTTCATGAAAGAAGCCATGGCTAACATGAAATTAAGTAATTTCAAGTAAACCCACTTTGGATTCAACTTCAATTTGTCAATTTCAAGAACAAAGTGTTAAAATCCCCAAAGCTAGAAAAGCGTTCTTCAAAAGTAAAGTGTTTTCTCTCACTAAACTCTTCACACAAAACTGATATTTCAGTTACAAAATATTTTTCATCACTTTGGCCAAACTTTTTGTCTGAATTTTTTTTATTTCAAGTTAAGATATTTATTTTCTCGATAAGTTGATAAATTATATTTTTGAAAAAAAGGGCAACCAAAACAAACAAACATAACTGTTGAAATTGCAAATATATTGTATCAGATCCAAACACTTGCAGCCCACACATGGCTTAATTTGATGAACTTGGTTGTTATTTGTTTCATTGGTTGAATATATTGGTATAATTGATTTCAACATAAATTTTCCAAAAGTGATGCAATATTTAGTTGGCTTTATGAGAAAAAAAAAACAATTGGTGCATTATAACTTATATATTAATATATAAATATAT
>NC_064289.1:41239912-41252583 GCF_019186545.1 Solanum stenotomum | reverse complement strand
ATATATAGATATACATATATATTAATTGAACTTAATAATGTTCATTGAACTTTTTGCCTTTCATTAAAATATTTTGCTTCAGAAAAAATTGGCATTTACTTTGAAATTAATCAAAATTATAAATATTAAAAAATTTCATATTTGAAAGATGTAAAAACTTTTAATTAAAAACAATAGAGTTGTGTGGTTATCCAATTCCATGTAAAAATTGGTGAAGTCAACAAGTGTAGTTGTATAGGTTTACAATTATAAGGTTGTGTATGTTTAGGTTAATGTGTTTAGTTAATGTGAAGGAGTCTACAAAATCTAGGGGCATAATACATAAACGTGACCCTTAACTTGGATTCAACGGACAATTATGACCTCCAACTTTGAGTGTGCGCAAGTAGACACTTAAACTTGTATAAAATTGAAGAAGTAGACACATGTGTCCTACATGACATAATACACGTAGGACGCCACATAGGACACAAAATATCCATGTAGGATGGAATACTTAAATATAGGGATAATTACAGACTGCGACACTCACTTTCCTTATGGTTTACGATATTATGCTTACCTCCCTTATTTTAATTTATTTGTAACAATTCCTTTAGCCTATTTATTAGTAATGTACAAAATCATAATTTGACCAGATTTCCCTTTAAATATACCCATTGTTTGATTAATTTTATAAACATCTTTTCTGAAGAATTACTCTAGCAAAAAAACTCATTACACAACTTAATTATTTTTTTGTAAATTAACTTTATAATAATGCTAAATTGGGGTTTTATTCTCTACGAGTACCCTATATATATATATATATATATATATATATAAGATATTTAGAAGTTCTATTATGCATGAAATTTGTCATTCAAAGGTAATTTAGTGATTATGATAAGAGAAAGAGACGAGAGAGATAATTGTAACAACAACTTATTCCAAATTGATGATGTATCGTATTTCTATTTTTCTTCTTCTGTATTATAGTTGATTTTGATGCTTATTGTTCATTATTTTTATTAGTTTCCGAGTGAATTAGAAATCGAGATTAAAGTATTCAAAGATTTTAATGAACAGAGTAAAAATATACGGCTGATTTCTTGAGCAGAAAAAAATTAAAGTGGTAGAAGGTAAAAATAGTATTTTCCAAAAAAATTCTCAATGATCTTTTAACCAAGGGAATTAGGTTTTATTTTAAAAGAATTTGTAAGTGAAATTATTCATAAACTTTATTGATTTTAAGGGGTAAATTAGTCATACTTTAGAATTTTAAATTATGGGAAAATACATAAGTACCCCCCAGCCTATGCCCGAAATCTCAGAGACACACCTAACCTTTACTAAGGTCCTATTACCCCCTCGAACTTAATTTATCTATAATATTCTACCCCTTTTCGGCCTACGTGGCACTATCCTCGAAAAAAAAGTCAACATGCGCTGGGCCCACAAGACAGTGCCACGTAGGCAAAAAGGGGTAGAATATTACATATAAAATAAGTTCGGGGGGGTAATAGGACCTTAGTAAAGGTTAGGTGTGTCTTTGGGATTTCGGGTATAGGCTGGGGGGGTACTTATGCATTTTCCCTTAAATTAATAATAAATATGTTAAAATAATTGTTACAAATAAATTAAAATAAGGGAGGTAACCGTAATATCGTAAATAACGAGGGAAGTGAGTGTTACGGAGAAAAACTTGAAGGGAGGTCTATAAAATTATCTTAATATAATAAATATATATAATTACAAATTATATATAGCTAATGCATACATGTTCGATTGTTTGAGGCAAGTGGATTTTTAAACCCTTGTTAAGTGTATGGAATTCGTGCATTTCCTTTTAATATGTGTTTGAGGGTAATGAGACTTGGTGATGGGTTGACTTGTCCATATCGATTAATTCTAATGATGAAAAAGGGGTAATAAAAGGCAATGTGATTAATTATTGGTGTGTGATGTGTTGATAATGGTTTGGAAGGCTTGTTGACTCATTGTTGATGTTGTATCACGATTGTGTTGTTGTTAATTGTGCATTATTATGAAAATGGTCATCTCCTCATTATTTGTGTGAACATGTCATTTGCATTGTTCTGAGACATGATTGTGACAAGTGTTATATGAATTGAGAAAGAGTAAAAATTAAAGAGGATGTACCATTTCGAGGGACGTGTCGCACGCCATGACGACTACTATATTTCGAGGGACTTATCGCATGCCACGATGAATTCTATTATCGAGGGATGTGTCACGCACCGCGACAGATGCATGGACAGATATGTCCCCTATGGGTCCCGGACTAAGAGACAGCGGGTGTGTATCCTTAGGTCAGACATGGATCACTATACTTGATCTTGCATTTCATTGCATTGCACATCTTTATCATTGATGACCTTGATCTTGTGTGTTGTTGATCTTGTGAGTGCCTTTCTGTGGAACTTGTGATTGATGAATATTGAGTTTGTTGTTGAGAATATGAAATTGTTAGAGTGTTGTTGTTGAGCTGTGTGCTTTGTAAATTGTGAACTGTGAACTGTTAGGTTGGGATAGTTTTATGCAGGTTGTAGTTGTGGAGGTTTGGTTGAGGGTGTAAGGAGTACCCGTATTCTATTCCCTTAGCTTGTGTTTAGAAGTTTATTTGTTGAGTACCGTGTGGTTTGGTACTCACCCCTTGCTTCTACAATTTTTATAGGTTACAAACCTGGATTTTTGTGATACTTTCCATTCTCTTCTTTTTCGAGGCTTCTTGGACATTTGTGAGGTAGATGTTTGTCATCTCATCAGACCTTCTTACTCCTATTTATGATCTTGTTCTATTCTAGAAACAATGTAATTTGAGACTTTTGTTTTTCTTTTGAATCAATTGTAATACTTTAGAGATTTGTACACGTGACAACCAAGTTTTGAGGTTTTTATTAAGTTGACTTAGTTATCCGCACTTATGATATTTTGAGGTTTCAATTTGCCTTACTTCCGCATTTTTGTGATAGTTGGGTTTTAGGCTTACTTGTCTTGGTGGGATAAGAAGAGTGGCATCACATCTATTTTTGGGTCGTGACAAAATAGTATCGGAGCCCCAAGTTCATAGGTCTCACGTGTACACAAGCCGAGTCTAAGTAGAGTCTCGAGGATTAGTACGGAGCTATCTGTACTTATTTTTGAGAGGCTATAGTGATTGTTAGGAAAAAATTTCACTTTTTGAATTTTTATCGTGTGTCATTGGTCCGACTTGTTTCCTATCACTTTATTCCACTCTCTCTTTTATAGTGATAACTCGTGTGTGGTTCTTCATGTGACTCGTGTATGGCTTGGAGTCTGGTTTAGAAGTGATAAAGGTATTAAAAGGATGTGTGGTCATATTAAGAATGTTCAACAATTTTAAAGGGTTGAGTAAGGTGATTGCTCAATGATGCATTTTGACGATATTTGAATGATGAGGTTGAAAAATGGTTTGAGGGACTTCACGAATGTGTTGTATTTTAGGTTAGTTACCCCAGTACAGGGAATAATACTTTTGTGGTATAGCAATATCTTGAGTGGTCTGACAACCGAAAGTGGAATGACTTAAAGGATGGCTAGATAATGAACAATGTAACTTTGGAAAATACAGTTAGTAAAGTTGTGATAACATGTATGGGTTGCTTAGCAAATGATGAAAATAATGTTGCGCCAATTGAGGTAAGAACCTCTGCTATGACTTTATATGTTGAGTGTATATCAAAGAGGGTCATGATACGACTACTATAATGACACCAATTCTTACTTGGTAAGAGTTATAGAGTGTGTACTCTTACTATCGATCTAATATGTGAAGGAATGCATATCGCTTTGGATGAGAGACCGAACAAATTGGGTAGTATATTGTAGTTACTTAATGAACAAAAAGGTGTGAGCTATTTGAGTACAATCTTCTCAAGAGGTATGATGTGTTCTAGTGGTAGATCTAACGTACATTCACGATGTTGTATGAGTGGTATATGGAAATGGATACGTCGATTGTCAAGTATGAATACTACCTACTTAAGGGTTATCAGTTGTATTACATGCTCGTATAATGAGATTCGATGTTGCATTCATATTTGAGAAAACAACTAGCTTGTTACTACGGATGCTTGAGTTAAGCATTGTTTATAAGGAAGATTTTAGTGGTGAAAATTTTGATATGATATTAATGTGTTTAGGTTATTAAGTGTATCTCGATAATTTTAAATGAGGACTGGTGATTTCATCGTAAGGTCCAAGAAAGTGGATCGATATTGAAATGACAAGCTTATGGGTAAAGGAAGCCCCAAAAAATATACTTGTGAAAAAGCAATTAAGAATATTAGTAAGAAAGTGCATATAAAATTTAGTCCTTTGAATTTGGTTGGTATAACTGAATTTGAGGTGTCATATCTATGAAAATATTAATTTCGAGGTGACGGCAAGGGCTAACTGAGCATGATGGTAATAAGAGTTCGTGATGGATTGTTATTGGGATGCAACTATATGATAAAGATTGTTGGTTAAACAATTTTTTGTACTGTAAGGAAGACCTGCGAGTATCTAAGGTTGTGATTTGCTACTATTTGGTAAGTAACGTGGTTGCATAAAAAGTTGTAGGAGGTGTTGAAACACCGCTTGAATTTAATTGAAGGAGCTAGAGTCATAAATGGAAAGACATAGTGGGATGTAGTTTAGCTTTCAGAAGGAGGAGAGAACAAGGATAATTACTTAAATTGCAAGGGTAAAGATATATCTTCAAAAAGAGTGGATAATTGGATTTACAGACACATGGTTTCATCTAGTTTTCCCAGATTATTGTGATAGTTTTACATGTCATTCATATCAGTTAAAAGTTGTTGGATAAGATTTAATAAAGAAGTCTATAAACATTTGACTCAAGTGCGGTGATATGTTTTTTTTATGGTTTTGCTTTGGTAATAAGTACGGTTGAACTTTTAACGAAAGATATGATAAGGTCAATGGAGAGGGGATCACTGATAAGCTAAGATACGTGAATTCATAAAATAATTCAAGGTATGAGCTAATGTTGATAGATAATGAGATTGTGTTACATGGTTGGGATAAAATATTCAAGTTTTTCATTGTGAGTTTATGTTCGTGGTAGTATGTTTTGTCAAGGTGTGGAATGGTAAGGTAAGAAATGATCGATTGCATTGAATATTGAGCATTTGGAAGAACTTGTATATGTTTTGAGTCATAAAGTGTGTTATTTTGATTTTCAAAGGACCTAAGGAAGGGTTTCATTTAAAGTTTTTATTTTGAGGATAATGTAAAAATGTCAAGCGTTGTTGGCCAAAGAATAAGATTGGTGAGCGAGTCAACAAAAGGAACAAAAGTCTGTTGTATAGAAGGGTTCAAGATATTTAGAATTTTGTGTCATGGGAAGAATTTAAGAAAAGTAAAGGAATAAGACCTCTCGTATAAGCCCTTGGTTTGTAGTTGAAGGATTTATTGATTTTTGCCTATGGGTTTAGATATGACTGTGAGATGTGAACTAGTTACTAGGAAGTTATCATCAACTTTTCTAACGATTGAGTTTTTGTTTGGGTGACAAGCAATTATGTGTGAAAGATTCTATGTGGTTATGTCGAGCTAGATTGTTCAAATATGATATGTAACTTATGGATGTTCAACGGTGTGTACCTACATTTCTACATGGTTAATGAGGATTTCAAGGGGATTGAATACTTTGTTCAAGGGACGATACAGACTTATGATGTGTTACATAGATACTTTATGGTAAATAGAGGTTATGTGCTCATAGTATATAGAATTATTGGGGTGACTAAGGATTTCTCTAAGTTTTAACATAAGGTATATGATAGGTTGAAGGATAATTGAAACTTGGTATGTGAAAAGTTGTGTGGAGTTGGTATTGGTCGATTCAATATCTTTATCTCGATGAAAAGGCATTATCCGATTTGGAATTAGTGTTATCAACCTTTGGTGGGACTCATATTTATCATGAGATGCTTAAATGGAAATAAAGAGAGCCATAGACAACAATGTGTTTGCTAAGAAGATTTCGATAAGAATATTGGTTTGAGAATAAGGTAAATGGTCAGTTTGAATATGATGTTTGTTAGTATTAACAATGTTCGCTTTAGTGAAGTATTGCGAGAAGTATGTAGGGTTTTGAAAAATTGAGTATGTGTACGATTGTAATATGGACTGGATTGGTTGATTGTGGGTAGCTAAAAATCAAAGATATGGAGTTAGATGAATGGAAATGTTTGACATGGACACTATGGAGAGAGAAATTTGTATTATTCTACCTTGGTTCCTTACATTCTTATGTGACCATATATTTTGTTGTGGGCATGTGATGTGAGGCAAAATACATATTTTTAATCATTATATACCTCATATTTATTATTTACATTTGTTCTTTTTGAGCATAAATTTTATGAATTGTGTTAAATGATATATTTTATTTGTAGGATTAAATTGATGAAAAAATGAAAAAAATTGGAGATAAAACGAATTAAAGATGAAAGGTTGAAGAAGGAAATCAGGCAGACAGCTTAATAGATTAAATTTAATAAAATAATATATTTGTATATATGAGGAAAAAGGCTACGAACAAATTGTAATTGCAATTGAGTACTACTGATGCCACGTATTGGCAGCTGGAGGGCTCATATTATGATGAAAGGCGGCGAGCAACGTAATATTCCAGAAATCACGCATACAATGGAAAATTCAATTTAATTGGGTTTTGTTTTCCTACTTTGTCTTGAACGCAATTATTTTATTTAGGGTTTCTATATCTATAAATAGGAGAGGAAAAATTATTCTTGAAGGGAGCGAAGAATCAAGATACAATACACAATATAAATTTTCTTCTAGCTTAGAAACTTTGGAAGAGCCACAGTGGAGGCCGGAGAATTGTGGTTTATTCTTTCTTATCATTTATTATTTATTTGTATTTGTGATTAATAAAAGATAGTTTAACTATTGTTCTTAACTTTTTATGATTAACACAAGCATATTTATTTTAATAAATTTTGATTGTGCTTTTGAGATAATGAGTAGCTAAATTTCATAACTATGGTTGTACACTACTAAAAAAACGGTGAATACCAACCTACAAATACCGACATCCGGAGGTCGATATTCCCTGAAATACCGACCTAAAACCGACATCCCAGCTTAGGTCGGAAAAAGCTTGGTCGCTATTCAATACCGACCTCTGGAGGTCGGTATTTACTGACTTCTCGAGGTCAGTTTTTATTTTATGTACCTGAGGTCAGTTTTATATATTATTATTTCCGACTTCCTGAGGTCAGAATATTTATTTCTCATATTTTGGAATATCGACATCCGAATGTCGGTATTTGTGTCTTCTTAATTTTTAAATTCCGACCTCTGGAGGTCGGTATTCTTATTTTTGAGATTCTGACCTCCGGAGGTCGATATTTTTATTTTTGTAATGTTGAAATTCTGACCTCCGGAGGTCGGTATTTTTATTTTTGTAATGTTGAAATTCTGACATTCGGAAGACGGTATTTTTATTTTTGTAATGTTGAAATTCTAACCTCCGGAGGTAGGTATTTTTATTTTGTATTTTTGAAATTCTGACCTCCGAAGGTCGGTATTTTTATTTTTGTATTTTTAAAATTCTGACCTCCGGAGGTCGATATTTTTATTTTCGTATTTTTAAAATTCTGACCTCCGGAGGTCGGTATTTTTATTTTTTTAGTTTTGGAATTCTGACCTCCGGAGGTCGGTATTTTTATTTTTTATTTTTGAAATTCTGACCTCCAGATGTCGATTTTCTGCTCAAAACAGGCAACAAATTGCTGCAATTTTTAGTTGCCCACCTGCATATTTATACCAAAACAACCCAAAGCCAAATAAACTTCATCCAACCAAAACAACACAATATTTTCAACATATACATTAAACTATTTCAAAATAAACTTCATTCAACTTCAAAATAAACTAAAATACGATCAAATTAAACAATTTCAAAAATATAGAAGTCAAAAATGTCAAATAGATACAATTACTCCTCATCACCCTCACTCTCCTTATCAGACTTACCATTCTCATCACCCTCACTTTTCTTATCAGACTTATCATTCTCGTCACCCTCCTAATCAAATCCATCACTGCTGCCCGGACATGGAGGAAAAATATTTCCTGATTCAAAAAGAAAAGTTAGTTGGGCCTGAAGCGCTGCATACCTCTTGTTCTCTACCTCCTTTGCTGCCGCAATCTCCTCCTCTCTCTTCCTCTCTTTTTCTTCTCTCTTCTTCTCTCCTTCTTCTCTCTTCTTTTCTCTTTCGGCTACAACAGCGAGCTCGGCATTGAGATAAGCTATCTTACTCTCCATTGCAGGTATTGTCTCTCTATCCCCGCCATCAAAGCTTGAGGATGATGAACTACAATACCAAGACTTCTTCTTGTGATACACCTTTTCTGGATAGCCATAGACTGAACCTCTAATCGGTTCACCAGCACTCCACAAACACGACACATAATCATCAAAGTAGTAAGAGCAAAAGTGGGATCTTTCTTTAGCTAGATATACTTGAACTATACAGCCCTCCACCCTATGTTTATTCTTAATAGCCCTTTTAGACTTGCCAATGCTCCTGTAAAATTTTATATTAGATGTATAATTTAACAACTAAATCCACCAACTAAACCACAATATTTATTTTAACTTATTTAAACAACTTAACAACTTTTTAACTTTAACTAGTTTAGTTTAGACTTAATTCCAACAATTAAATTCACTAACTAAACCAATAATATTTATTTTAACTTATTTAAAAAAATTAACTACTTTTTATCTTTAACTACATTAGTTTTGACTTAATTCCAACACACTAAATTCACTAACTAAACCACAATGTTTATTTTAACTTATTTAAACAACTTAACAACTTTTTAACTTTAACTAGTTTAGTTTTAACTTAATTCCAACAACTAAATTCACTAACTAACCCATATTATTTATTTTAACTTATTTAAACAACTTTACAACTTTTTAACGTTAACTAGTTTAGTTTTGACTTATTTCCAACAACTAAATCCACTAACCAAACGACATTATTTATTTTAACTTATTTAAACAACTTAACAACTTTTTAACTTTAACTACATTAGTTTTGACTTAATTCCAACAACTAAATTCACTAACTAAACCACATTATTTATTTCAACTTTATTTAAACAAGTTAACAACTTTTTACCTTATTTAAACAACTTTAACTAATTTAGTTTTGACTTTATTCCAACAACTAAATCCACGAACTAAACAACATTATTTAATTTAACTTATTTAAACAACTTAACAACTTTTTAACTTTAACTACATTAGTTTTGACTTAATTCCAACAACTAAATTCACTAAGTAAATCACAATATTTATTTAACTTATTTAAACAATTTAACAACTTTTTTAACTTTACCTAGTTTAGTTTTGACTTAATTCCAACAACTAAATTCACTAACTAAACCACATTATTTATTTTAACTTACTTAAACAACATAACACCTTTTTAACATTAACTACATTAGTTTTGACTTAATTCCAACAACTAAATTCACTAACTAAACTACATTATTTGTTGTTAACTTATTTAAACAGCATAACAACTTTTTAACTTTAACTAGTTTAGTTTTAACTTAAGTCCAACAACTAAATTCACTAACTAACCCACATTATTTATTTTAACTTATTTAAACAACTTAACAACTTTACAACTTTTTAACGTTAACTAGTTTAGTTTTGACTTAATTCCAACAACTAAATTCACTAACTAAACCACATTATTTATTTAAACTTTATTTAAACAACTTAACAACTTTTTAACTTATTTAAACAACTTTAACTAGTTTAGTTTTGACTTAATTCCAACAACTAAATCCACGAACTAAACAACATTATTTAATATAACTTATTTAAACAACTTAACAACTTTTTAACTTTAACTACATTAGTTTTGACTTAATTCCAACAACTAAATTTACTAACTAAACCACATTATTTGTTGTTACCTTATTTAAACAACATAACAACTTTTTAACTTTAACTACATTACTTTTGACTTAATTCCAACAGCTAAATTCACTAACTAAATCACATTATTTATTTCAACTTTATTTAAACAACTTAACAACTTTTTAACTTATTTAAACAACTTTAACTAGTTTAGTTTTGACTTAATTCCAACAACTAAATCCACCAACTAAACCACAATATTTATTTTAACTTATTTAAACAAACTTAACTTTTTAACTTTAACTACATTAGTTTTGACTTAATTCCAACAACTAAATTCACTAACTAAACCACATTATTTAATTTAACTTATTTAAACAACATAACAACTTTTTTAACTTTACCTAGTTTGGTTTTGACTTAATTCCAACAGCTTAATCCACCAACTAAATCAATTTTATCATCTATATGATCAAATAGTGTTGGTACTTATGCTTAACAAATATATTATTTCTAAATTTAAAGCTAAGTGTCAACACTAGATGGACACAAATCGATCTTGCAAGAAAATCAATTTTGTCATCAATAGGATCAACTAGTGTTGATACTTATGCTTAACAAATATATTATTTCTAAATTAAAAGCTAAGTGTCAACACTAGATGGACCCAAATCGATCTTGCAAGAAAATCAATTTTGTCATCAATAGGATCAACTAGTGTTGGTACTTATGCTTAACAAACACATTATTCCTAAATTAAAGCTTAAAATCAACACTAGATGGACACAAATCGATCTTGCAAGAAAATCAATTTTGTTATCAATAGGATCAACTAGTGTTGGTACTTATGCTTAACAAACACATTATTCCTAAATTAAAGCTTAATATCAACACTAGATGGACATAAATCGTTCTTGCAAGATAATCAATTTTGTCATCACTAGGATCAACTACTGTTGGTACTTATGCTTAACAAACACTCGATGGACACAAAAAAATTATCACAAAATTAAAGCTAAGTATTAATACTAGATGGACACAAACACATTATTGAAAACAATTGTACTTGAACTTAAGAAATTTAGAAGTACCAACCTTATCTCCAACTTTGATGAAAGAAGCAATATAGTCTTGTATCAACTTTTTTAGATGTTGAGCTTCCTCAGTTGCCTAGCACGAAAAGTTCTTAAATTAGTTAAATATAAAATTCATATCCAAGAATATTAGTTATATATATTCAAGTTTTAATAAGTTCAAGTTTCAATTCAAGTTCATATCTAATTTCTAAACTTAATTAGTTATATATTCAAGCTAATTAGTTCCAAGTTCAAGTTCTAATTTCAAGTTCATATTCCTAATTAAGTTCAATTTATAGTAGATTCAAGTTATAATTAATTATAAGTTCTAATTAAGTTGTAATTTAAATCCCTAAAATTCTAAATTCAAACTAGCTAGCTAGTGTCCCAACTTCAAACTAGCTAGCTAGTGTCCCAACTTCAAACTATTAATTAGTCCTAAAATATCAAATATAATTCAAACTATTAGTCCAATTCCAAATTCAAACTAGCCTTAAAATCACAAATTGAAAGTACTCCTAAAATTCAAAAATCAAACTATAGTGCTAAAATCCCAAATTCAAACTATTAGTAGTCCTAAAATCTCAGTAATAATTCAAACTAGTCCTAAATTCAAAACTCAAACTAGTCTTAAAATCACAAATTCAAACTAGCCCTGAAATCCCAAAATCTAACTATTGCTAAAATCCTAAATTCAAATTAGCTAGCTATTCCTAATCCCAAATTCAAACTATTAGTCCTAAAATCTCAATAATAATTCAAACTAACTCAAATAATACCCAAATTCAAACAACTCCTTAAATACCCTAATCCAATCTAATCTTACAATTCCAAAATCAAACTAATTAACTCAAGAAATACCGAATTTCAAACAAATCCTAAGATACCCTAATTCAAACTAACCCTAACATTAAAATTTTCAATTCACAATCAACAAACACAACTAACAATCAAATAATCCCTAATTCAAACTAACAATCAAAAACCCTAAATCATTCACTTACTAACTAACAATCAATCAAACTAACAATCAATAAAACTAAGTATATTAGTACTCTAATTTTGAGATACTTCAACTAAATAGAAACAAAAGTAATCTTTTATGGAGGTTCTAAAAATTTACCTCGAGTAAGAAGGTCGGGGATGGTGGCGCGAACTGAGAAAGCTGATATGGAGGTGGCGCCGGTCGGGATGGAGGCGGCGCAACCTCCTGCTGTTGGGCGCGACCTTCCTCTGCAGCTGCACGCGACCTTTTTCTGCTGCTGCGATGGTGGCGTGGCGCCGGTCAGGGATGGGCGGGGATGGGCGCCAATGAGGGTGGGTCGGGGGTGGGGAGTGAGACTTCACTTAGGAGTTGAGACTTCACTTAGGAGTGAGACTTGATATTATCATTTTTTTAAAGAGAATTGTTTAATTTACCAACCACGGGATGCCGATATTTTTAAAAATAATTATTTATATTTAAAAATATTTAATAAAATACCGACATCGTGAAGTCAATATTATTTAAATAAAATAATAATTTAAATATACCGACCTCTTTAGGTCGGTATTTATTAATTTATTTTAATATAAACTCAGCTCTTGAGGTTGATTTTATTAATTAAACATACATATATATATATATATATATATATATATACATACAT